>NC_091472.1:200074726-200374726 GCF_036971445.1 Narcine bancroftii
TTATGCACCTATCGCCTCGTGCCTTTAACATTCCATCCCCTGCACACACACGCCATCTTTTTTTACGGACACCTACCATCATTCTCTCATACATCGATGAAGAGTTCAGACTCGAAACGTCGGGTATGCATTTTTTTTCCTTTGCTTCAAAAGGGCACTGTTTGACCTGTTGAGCTTCTCCGATTTTTTTTTAGTTTTTACTTCAACCTCCATGTCGACAGATTTTCGAGATTTACCGATTCTGCCGGTTGCAATTTCCACAGGAGAAGTTAGCAAGGATAATTAGGATATCCATCATTGCCCACATCCTGCACGACAACGAAAAAGGGAGGCGCATTTAGCGTAGTGGTTAGCACAATACATTTACCGCGCCAGTGATCAGGACTGAGGTTCCGAATCCCGCGCTGTCTATAAGGAGTTTGTACGATATCCCTGTGTCTGCGGGGATTCCCCGCGGACTCCGGTATCCTACCACCGTTCGAAACGTACCGGAGATTTTGATTAATAATGTGTACATTGGAAGGAAGACATTTGTGGACCGAAATTGGCTGTTACTGTGCTGTTTCTTCTCATTTGTTTTAACTTAAAGATACTTCATTTCCATATTTGCAAGTATCAACATTTCACTGCTGACACACTTTCTACTTAGCCTTAAGGTACAAACACATCCTCTACTCACCGAAGACTCTGAAGCCAAATCTTTAAGAACAATTCACATGGTTTTCACTCCGACAATAGCATCGCCACAGTGGTTAAATCGTTTGAATTAACTTTTCCTTTGATTTGGCTGCCGGACCGTCACCCACCTAACTCCTTTCAAGCTACCTTCCAGACCATTGAATTGTCGAATTATCTAGATCCCTCCATGTTCCCATCTATATTCATGTCCAAACGTTTCTTGAATATTAAAACTGAGCCCACTGAGTTCACCTGGCAGCTCATTCCAATCTCGGACCATTCTCTGTTTGAAGACGTTCCCCTCAAATTTTCTGCGAAATGTTTCCCCATTCACTCTTAACCCACTTCATCTGATTTTTATCTCACCTCAGTGGCGAAAGAAGCCTCTGTGCATTTAATCTATCTCTACTCTGATAATGTTATAAACCTCATTAATCTTCGCTCCGGGGAGTAAAGTCCGAACCTGCTCAACATTCAATTCCCTACAACATCCAACAAAATTATCTCTTGGTGCTTTTAATTGTATTGCTTGCTTTCCTGAAGTTAATCGTGTCTCCAGTTGGCTGTAATCAACCGCTTTATTTTTATGTTATACTTATGAAAACAATTAGGATTTTTTCTTTCTTTTGAAAAGTCAAAACGATTTCCTTCACATGACTTATAATATTCACAGAACAACCTGTTAAATGTAAACAATAATTTAACTCAATTTTTCAGCTCTTCTTTGAATTTCCTTTATGTCAGGCCATTGATGCAGGTGTTAGTGCAGGTGCTGTGAAGCTGCAACATCCATCCACATTGCTGAAAGATAAAAATCGGATTATTTAAATATTTGTCTCTATCAGTGGAATTCACCAATTGCCAATTCATGGAGTGTATTACATAGGGAATCCAGAGTATTACGAAATTGATTGACAGAGCAAACAACAAAATCATCGATTTTCTCCGATTCTCCATCTCTGAATCTTGTTGATTCCCGCCTTTGCTCCGGAGTCCACTTCGGACTCCGTTTGCTACAATTATGTGCTTGGCTGTTAAACCATTGAACAAAAGAATAAAGCAGATGGGTAATATAGGGGTTACGATGGTGTCAAACAACTCGAATGCTTTACAGATGGCTGACGTGTAGTATTCCGATATCGGAACACAATACCAAGGCACGTTGTCAATTATTACTTCAGGCGCCAAGAGAAAGTAAAACGGAATGCACCTTACACTGCAGACTATCGCCACTGTCACGAGAACTACGGCCGCTACACTTTCCGTACAATATTTCTTCCATAGATTCTGGCAGCAAATCGCGACACAGCGATCGAACGTGAATGCAACAGTGAACTAGACGGAACAGTCCATGCTCGCATATATGAAGACAACTGTGAGAGCACACACTGGGGTTATTTGCAAAACCGGGGCGAGCAAATATATATTGTTCATCTGCTGCACGATAATCACGATGATAACCACCATGAGATCGGCCGCTTCCATCGCCACGAGATAGCGACTGATGCACTGGGAGAGCCCACACTTTCCACGAGACAGGATCACAATCGCCGTTAAATTAACTGAAAGAAATATAAAAGAAATCGGAAAGTGAAATGTAAGATAAAACGTCCCCATATTTTTAAAAAAGCCATCCAAACTAATTACATCTGTTTGATGTTCATCGCACGAAAGCTTTTGAGCATTGTGCTCACACGGACGACCGATGGTACTGAGTAGGGAAGTAAATGGGACTGCAGTCCACAACTGATACAAGTAACAGAAGACTGGACGGATCAATATCATCGAGATTCAGCGACCTACCAAGAATACCAATAGCTGCAAGTACAGGATAATAAATCCTCACGATGTGGTAAATTGACGGATATGGCAGTTCCCGTGGAGCTGCGCGCAGTTGTTCTTAGCGCAGTAGCAAGAGAACCAACCTCTTCTGTCAATTTCATTGACGCGTCCTTTGAGCGGAGAAGGAATATCCAGTGGGCCAATTAAGGTCGACCCGTTCACACTTACGTCACCATCAAACAAATCCTTACGCTGTTATTTTTGCACATCGATTTATTGTGCAATGCGTTTCACAACTGGCCAAGCATTGGAAATATCTTTTCTGAATTAGATATTGCAAGTTTC
This sequence comes from Narcine bancroftii, assembly GCF_036971445.1. Classification (NCBI taxonomy): domain Eukaryota; kingdom Metazoa; phylum Chordata; class Chondrichthyes; order Torpediniformes; family Narcinidae; genus Narcine; species Narcine bancroftii. The sequence goes on from NC_091472.1 coordinate 200,077,532, forward strand.
ATCTTTTATGCCAGGATTTTTGAAGAGTTTGAACAAACATTTGTGACCAGCAATGTCATTTAGAGCAGGTGGACATCTCCTCCAAATGAGCATTATCTCTAATTAGTTGCACGGGTAGGGTAGTGGGTTTCGGAGACTGTTGTTGTAGCGGTTAGGGCAACCCTTTTATAATGTCAACCAATCGGATTCGAATCTTCCCTGTCTCTAATTAATTTGTTGCTTCTGTCCCCTGCGCTAAATGTGCTTCCTCAGGATGCCACATTTTTCCCAAACCCTCCAAAACATATTGTGTTACCTGCTTCTTTCGGTTCAATTAACGAGGATCTATTCCTCTGATGATGCTCTAGTCTTCCCCTCAACTCTGACTCGACCCACCTGGGTACCGTGGCCTAATACGCCAGGCTGAGTTCTCTCACCTTCAGCTCGGCGTTCAATACGATAATTACCCAGAGGTTGCTAGTGAAGCAGTCCTCGCTGGGATTCAACACGCCTCTCGGTAACTGGATGCTGGAATTCCTCACGGAACAGCCGTGGTGTGCCCACGTTATCGGCAGGACTTCAGGCACCATCACCTCAGAGCTGTGCGCTCTTTTCGCTCTTATTCACACCACTGACAAACGACCTAAATGCCAATCCATCCCCAATAGTGTCATCCTTTGAAGATAATACGACATTTATTGGCCTCATCACCAACAACGTTCAGTTGAACTATAGAGAAGAGTTGGAAAATATCGTGATTTGAGAATAACAACATGTGTCTTACTCTTAACATGGACAAGACGAGGAAATCGGAAGAGAGCACCAATTTTCTCGGAGTCCACTTAAACACCGCACCTCCTCCTTTGTCAGGAAGGTGGAACAGCGACTGCACATTCTGAGAGGTCTGACGCAGGCAACGCTACTTTCTGCAAGAGATCTATCCAGAGCGTCCTGGCTGCTGCGTCATGTAGTGGTATGGTTGCAATAGAGCACTGGATCAGAGGGCAATCTACAAGACTATAATAGCGGCACTAGAATTTTCCCTTCCTTCATGCTTCCCCGAAGACGTGATCTACCGGGAAGAGGCCTCGCAAAATCAACAACGACAGCACCCAACCTGCACACAGCATCTTTCAGCTACTCCCGTCAGGGAAGAGATACAGGAGTATCAGCGCCAGAACCACCAGACTGAGGAACAGTTTCTTCCCACGTGAAGTGAGAATACTGAACGACTGACGAACTGCTCATACACACTCTACGAGATTCCATGATAGATTTAACATTCTTTTTTTTTATTTCTTAAATAGTTTTATTGAGTTTAATATCTAAGCGTGCATTCAAACAATTCAGGAGAACATATGCACAAGTACAAAAAAATAAAAATTGATGGAACTACATTGACAGTTCCTTCATTCAAATAAAAAACAGGTAATTGAATAAATCTATGATAACCATACTTGCCAAATTAATCCAAATGAACGTTTATTTAAAAGGAAAATAAAACAAACAAAAAATAATAAAAATTAAAGTAATCTACCCCCTCTCTCCAATCGCTAGATTTTTAAAAAGCGGAAATTGGGAATCTAATGTCGACGTCTGGACAGCGGACAGATAATCTATGAAACATTCAAAATTATGACTTCTTCAAATCATAATAGTAATTTATGAATGGGCCCCGAATCTTTATAAATAGAATCTTTCTGTCTTTTATGTTACATCTAATTTTCTCCAAACTTTAATATGACATAACATCATGTAACCACTGTGCATGGGTCGCTGAAGTGTCATCCGTCCATTTCAATAAATTTCCTGCTCTGGCTGTCAACGTGGTCAACGCATAAACTTTCGACTATGATGCAGACAGAAGTATTTCAAGCTCAGGTGAGAAACCAAACAAAGAAATTAACGCAAAAGGTTGTAAATTAATCTTAAAAATCATTGAAATCTTTTGGAAATGTTTATCCAAAATCCCTCTACATTTGTGCACGGCCCAAAAACATATGGCTCTGTAAAGCTTCAAAACTTTACACTTCTCACAAAGTGGAACAATATCTGAATACAAACGAGATAACTTATGTTTGGACAACTTGAAATTTAAATAAGCAATGCCTTTGCTCTAAATGAAGAACAATTTATCAAGATGAGAGTAGAGTATCAATCTTCATCTGAAAATGTTACGTTCCAATGTCCTTCCCAGTCATTCTTAATCCCAGCGAAAGAGGCTGATCTTAAATCCAATATATTATTCTAATTATGTAAAAGAGTCTGTAAGAAAGATTAAATTTGGCTTATAATTGTTCGAAAGAGGCTACATTTTCTTGAATAAAATTATCATTAAAATTTGGATACTTGATCTATACTAGTCTTTGAAATATACATCCAGCAGAGACAGCAGAAAAAGATGATTATCTATGATGGGACAAGCCAGAGAAAATAAACTATCATAACCAAAGAATTTCATAAATTGAGCCCATCCTCTTAGACCATTTCTCATTAACTGATTGGGTGTCAGTTTAGAAAAAGGAAAATTGTAAAAAGGATCCTAAAATGTCCAATATATTTTAGAAAACTTCGGTTCTATTTCTACATAAGAGGGGTGATACACTGACTTTTCCCAATGAAACAATAAAAGTAAATGACGTGTGATATTCACCCCAATAATAAAATCTAAAATACGGGTGTGATAATTTTCCATTCCATGTAGTCATTTGAAGATGGGCAACAGTATCTAATGAGATTTTAAAAAAAGGTTTAGTGATAAAAAATGATAAAACTTGAAAACGCTAGAGATTTTAGATAAAACATTCATTGTAATTGAATAAATATGACCCATCATTATAACAGATAAGTTTGACCGTGCCTATAATAGTAGTCTAATCTACTAAGTAATAGGAAAAAATCTCTTTCATTAATTTTGTAACTTTTCGTAATTGTAATTCCTTAATATTGCAATTGGTCTTTCATTGTTTTCAACTAAATATTAGAATAGCTTACAAACAAAAACTTTTAAGGTGAAAAGATCACTTTTATTTATAATCAGAAAACGGGATAAATTGGTCATATTGTTATAAAAACAATTGGTCAAATTGTTTTAGAAACCTCAGGTTTAAACCTCAGTACCTCTTTATGCAGATGTTTTATGGTTTTTAAATAATCTGCATAAAGAGATATTTTAGGTTCAATTCCACAACTAGTTATACATTTAATTCTCTACATTGTTGGTCAATAACAGCTAATGTTCCCAGTACTATATCAAAAAGCAAAGGGCTTAATAGGTAACCTTGCCCTGTTCCCCATTATACCTAAATATTTCCTATTGTTGTAAATTTGATTGAATTGAAGCTGAAGGGCATGAATACAATAATTCAATCCATTTAATAAAAACTGGACCAAAATTAAATTTTCCTTAGATATCAAATAATAAACTTCCAACCGATCAAATGTTTTCTCATTATCTAATGGAAAAAATACATTCTATCACTGGGGTGGAGGGTAAATATAGAATATTCAATAGTCGGTGTATATTATAATAAAAATAGCGATGTTAATAAAAATCAGTTTGTACAGAGTCAATAATTTTTTGGTTGAATATTTTACAATCTATGTGCTAAAATTTGAGATAGAATTTTCATATCAACATTAAGTTATGAGATAGGTCTATAAGATGTGCATTCTGTGACTCTTTCCCTTTTTAAGAATGAGAAATACAAGCCTCTTTAAATGATAAAGTGAGCTTCTCATCTTTAAATGAGACGGCCAAATCCATGTTTAAGTGGCGTACAAGCCTCTTGGGGAACAATTCATAAAATACAACAGGAAAACTGCATGGTACTGGAGATTTTTCCAAGTGTACGAAGGAAACAGCCATAACTATATCCTCCTGCCTTGGGAAAGCACAGATAAATTAAACTGATCTACGAAATCCACCTTAATTGAATTCAGAGTTATAAAGTTTAGAATAAAATTCTCTAAAAGTCCTATTTATTTTGAAATAATCTGTTGTCATTTTGCCATCTCTCATTCGAATCTTATTTATTTGTGTTTTTAGAATAAATTCATTTTAATTGTCCAGCTGGAAACTTACTAGATTTTTCTTTATTGATGTAAATAAGACTTTTACTTTTTAACAATTGTTATTCAATTGGATATGTTGAGAGAAGATCAAATTTAGTTTTACTCTTCCCTTCGATGATACCGGGTATTTTTTTCATATTGAGCAGATTGAAATTTAATTTGACTGTGGCATGGTGAGTTATAACTATTCCTTTGTGCTCACATGATTTGGTCAAGGAAATTAATTGATTGTAATTTAAGTATTCAATCCTGGTGCAAGAACAATGCATATTATATACAAAATAATATTCTCTACTATCAGATTTAAAAGCACCAAACATCACTAATACCAACATTTGATCAAAAAGAATGTATTACAGCTGCCGATCTAGAAAGCAATACTGATCTAGAAGAAGGATAGTCTAGAAACTCATTCAAACAACAGTTCATCGATATCTGGGGCACAGATATTGGCCAATACTAACAGCCTATTATATAATTTGTCTATAAGAATAATAGAACGTCCTTATTTATCTAAACTACTGTGATAAAGAACAAATGGGATACTTTGATTAATTAATATCGAGACTCTGCTAACTTTAGCCACAGAATAGGAGTGAAAAAATATCTTTTCCATGTAAACATTAACCTATTCTTATCAGAATTCACAATAAGATTTTTTTTTTGGAAAAAGACGATATCTACAATAAATGTGAGATATGGGTTGGTTCGGTATAATATTATTCATCAATTATATTTGATACCACAAAGCTTACATAAAATGAATCATATTTATTCGGAGTTAGATGGGGACAAGAAGTTGTTACATTTTTTCATTCAATTTGACAGTGTTGCACAGTTAAATCATTTTGGTTCACAATAGGTAATTTATGAGAATGAATAACTGGGATAAAATTCCCATAGGATCCAATGCTGTTTCTATTGGGAGATATTAGAGGGGTAACCCCTACACTGAAGTTGAATAAATATCAACAGAAATTTGTTCAACTTGCTTTATGGATAGCTAGAAAATGTATAGAAATAATTTGGAAGTCAGATATTTATTTGGGATTTCATCGTTGGCATGAAGATGTTAGGAGTTGTATACCACTTGAACAAAAATTACATAATTTAAGAAATAGGTACCATATCTTTAGAAAAATATGGAACCAAAATTTACAAATTATAGGCATTAATATTTAAATGAGTGTCAGACATTCATTTTCTCTAGTCTCTCTCTCTCTCTCTATATATATATATATATATACACACACACACACACAAATAATCTCTCTCTATATACATATATATATATGTAAATAAACGATAAAGACAAGGAAATAAGAAGATAAACCCCGTTCATTTACTTTTCTTTATCCTTTCTATTTTCACCACATCTATTTGCAATGAATTTAAAATATTCTAATCGCTTAATTTGTGGTTTAAAATAAAAAATTCAAACAAAAGACGATATCTGCTTTTAACTTTATAAGTTGTGCCATTATACTACTTTGCTTAATATGCACATTAAAACCTTTAACATTCCATGAAACTAGGTTAATTGGTGTCATCTTCCGATTCATAGTTTAATTGCAAATGAATTAAAGCCCCGGCTGTCCCCGTCCAGCTCTGGAGGCCACTGCTTTCTATTCAAACTGAAAAATGAAGCCATGAAAACATAGAATATTGTACCCTTGCCAAACAAACTAAGAAACTTACCAAACCCCCTCCCCCTCTTCCAGCCCACCCTGATCTGAATATCTCCAACCGCAGTTCAGAACTGTTCTGAAGAAAAAAGGTAACCCATAATATTTCTGTTGTTGATCTTCATACTCCTTAAAAATATCAAAATTAAAGAAAAAAAACAAATTATTTTTAAAAAAGGATTATTTAACATTCTCCACTTCAAATGGAGTGGAGTGGTGAGATTTAGACAGTTGAAATCTGTACGGAAATTGCTAATAAAAATATATTAAGAGCGGAGAGCTGGCCAGGATGAGATGTCCAAGAGGAGGAAGATAGCCTAAACAAAGTGATTGGGACTTCGGAGGTGGATCGAGAATCCTGGTTGAAGAGGTAGGCATGGAGACGGATACTATGGAAGAGGAGTTTAGTATCGTGGTGTACACCAAACTCATTAAGGTATTGGGTGACTACAGGCGATGATGGGGCCTTTGCTAAGGGCGGAGAGTTTTATCTCTGAGATGAAAGGTCAGAGGGAATGGAAAAGACCAATCAAGGCTCAGAGTAGGGATTGGTGTGGTAGACGTTGTTAGGGGAGGAGGATGGGGAGAGGAGAGTGGGATATGCTGAAGGTCAGAGTGGTCACATGGAGGGTTGGGGAGAGAAAGATGTGCGGTGCAAGGAAGATGAAATCGAGGGGATGTCCACAGTTGGGAATGGGGAAGTGAAGGTACAGGTGGTCAGAAGAGTTGGTGGAATATTGAGGATGTCACTGGCGGAAGGTGGAGCGTAGAGGAGGTCAGAAGGAAGGTGCATGGTAGAGGTTTCGCAGTAGAGTACAGGGTGAATGCATATGAATGTTGGGATTTCGCAAGAAAGCATGAATTCAAAGGAAGAAATAGGGGCATGTAGCCAGAGAAGTAAGGAGTACGGGAACTTAAGGGGTGGCGGCATGTGGAATGGTGTCAGCCCTCACGGTGCATTAAAGGTCGGGACCCTAGTAAGTGTCTACTTCGTTGAAAGCATCAGCTTGCTGGCGACAGGGTGCGGCGACAGGATAATCCTACACAGTCTGCTTACTCGATTTGCCTCTTCCTGTGGTCAAGCATCCAGCTGCCGACTCTGCCTGAGGTATAACGTCCACAATGAAATCCATCCCAGTTATGTTCTAGCATCTCCAATGATTCGAAGTTTATGGGATTGATGCTCCCGTTCATTGACCTATTCTACCAGGACCTGCAGGTGGGTACACTCCCTGCAAAGACGATCTGGGTGGCAGGTTTGGTGGATTGGTTAGCGCAATGCCTTTGCAGCACCAAAAATATGTGTTCGAATCCTGCGCTGTCTTAAAGGAGTTTGTCCATTTTCCAAGTGTCGACATGAGTATCCCCTGGGACTCCAGTTTCCTCACACCTTTCTAAATTTATCGGAGGTTCTGTAATTGCGTGCAGTTTGGGAAGCTCGGACTGGTGGGCTAAAATAGCCTGTTACCTTGCTGTTTGTCTAAATTTATTTATTTTTAATTAAAGATACTTTACTTAACAGCATCACTAAAGAATTAGAATCATGATTTATTGTCATGATCATGTTATGTCATTCGGTGTTTTGAGGCAGCATCACAGTGCAAACTTACATATTATAACCATCTTACGACATTACTGTAACTTTAAATAATTATAACAGTAATAGTGCATGAAAAGTAAGGCGAGTGTCTTTGGTTCAATTATTACTCAGGAATCTGATGGCAGCGGGGAAGAAGCTGTCCTTAAGCCTTTGAGGGTTCGTCTTAAATCTCCTATAGCTTTTCTCAGTGCTAACAGAATGAAGAGGAAATGGCTTGAGTGGTAGAGGTTCTTTGTGAATAGATGCTGCATTTTTAAGACACCGCCTCATGCAGATGTCCACGATGAAGTGACGACTGGTGCTTGAGATTTCGTAGACCGATTAACAAATCTCTGGATTTTATTTGTGTACTGTAAGTTGGCACCTCCATACCAGGCAGTGATGCAACCAGACAAAACGCTCGCAACAGTACACCTGTGTATTGATGTAATGTATTATGCTGACTGCTTTCTGTTGGTTATGACTGTAGATTGGCTCCACCCTACTGGTATAACACATGGTGCAACATATCCAACTGGTCGGTAGAGGTGGCTTCTTCTGTTAATAAAAGCCTATAGTATGATACAAGTCTTGTCCTCGATTGTGGCATATCAATTTTCATAAAGAAGAAAATATGAATACTTCTCTGAAACCTGGAAGACTCAAGATAGATCAAAATGCCACCTGAGCCATAGAAAAGTTCCACCACTGGCATTAGTGTTTTGAAGCCTACATATGAAACAACTATATCGTGCAAGACACTGAAAATATGGACCATTTCAAGGCTCTCCTTGGAGTTGTCCTGGAACGCAGCAAATCCCCTTATGGCCTATTATGATATGCCTCAGAACACCCTGTTCACAAGGAACCAGCTTCACATTCAGAAGGAACAAGCAGATGAGAGTGTACAAGTTTTCACACTAGACCTGAAAGGGCTATTCAGGGACTGAGTCTGCGCTGCCATCACGGCTGAAGCCCACCGTGAATTCCTGATGTCAGATGCATTCATAAACGGTCTGGAATCTGGATACATTAGACAGCATCTATTGGAGACTCCGGGCTTGACCTTTAATGCAGCTCTGCAACAAGCAAAGATGCTTCTAAATGCGCTACAAGGGGCGAAATCTTTCAAGCAAGGGAGAAGTGCAGTCCTACCAATAATGAAGATTTGCTACTGAGTACTACATTCGCACTTCAACGGCTAGAGCACGATATCTTGCATTATACCCATCTACGCACACGATCACGATGGCTTACTCGGGTCTAGAACAAAATACATCAAGTTATTGCAAAATAAATTTTAAAATACATGACAATGAATATACTGACCAAGATTTCTGTACTCCGTGGCCTTTGCCCTCCAATGCTTCTGGGTCTAGACTTCCAATGCCAAATGAAAAGCATCATATTGGAATTTAATGGTCCTTTGCCATCCATCACCGTCTGCCAGAGAAGTTTTGCGGTTTGTCCACACTAAAAATTAAACCCCCTCGTCTCTTCACTAATTTGACCTCGGATTGTAAGCCTAAAGCTACAAAACGTCGGTGCTACAGTAAAGAAGACAGATTCTTTATTAAAGATGAGGTGAAGAACTTGCTAAAGGAAAATGTCAACATATTATTAATGTACAAGTCCTTAGCGAGCTCAAGTTGTAGTGGTCAGAAATGGCGTGAAACCTACAATGGTCGTGCATTATAGCCAAACTATAAACAGCTACACTCAAGTAGATGATTACCCCCTGCCTCGCATTTCAGACATGGTTACTCAATTTGCCCAATGCGAGATATAATCTACTATTAATCTGAAATCATTTAACCACCAAGTTCCCATCCATAAAGTTGACAGGCAGTTTACTGCTTTTGAGACAGATGGCAAACTCTTCCAGTTTAAGAGAATTCCTTTTGGCATCACTAACCGGGTATCCATTTTTCAAAGAGAGATTTATAAGTTAGTGAATACCTATAAGTTACTTTTTCTTATCTGGAAAATGTTACAATCTGTGGCAAAGACTTGAACCATAGATCCAGGTGTTAGTGCAGATACTGAGAAACTGCAACATCAATCCACATTGCTAGAAGATAAAAATCGGATTATTGAAATATTTGTCTCTATGTTGAATTTACAACGGTTCCTCCAAGTAGCCAAAACCTTACATTTAACCCTGAATAATGACAAATGTGAGTACCACACAAAGAGCCTGCCAATAGGCTACATAGTAAGTAAAGGAGAAATCAGTCTGGACCCAGAGAGAATGAGACCACTCATGGATCTACCCCCTCCAACAACGCAAAAGGCCCTCAAGCATTGTTTGAGGTTTACACTCAGTGGTGCCAAACTACGCTGACAAAGAATTACCTCTTTTTAAAACCGTCAATTTTCTTTTGAGTAATGAGGACCTCCAAGCCTTTGAAAACATTAAACAGGATATAGCCAAGGCCTCCATGTCTGCAACTGATGAGGATTTACCTTTTCAAATGGAATCGGATGCATCTGATTTTGCTCTAGTTGCCACAATAAATCAAGCTGGCAAACCTGTCGCCTTCCTTTCTCGCACATGATGTAGGCCCGAATTAAAACACTCATCCATTGAAAAGGAAGCACAAGCTATTATAGAAGCTATCCACTACTGGAGTTACTTCTTAGCTGACAGGATTGTTCACTGATCAGAAATCTGTTACCTTCATGATCAACACTAAATTGAAGAGCAAGATTAAAAATTATAAGATTATGCAATGATGCATGAAAGTTTCTACCAATGACTATGACATACTCTATTGTCCAGGAAAATTCAATTATCCTCCTGATGCTCTCTCTCGCTATCTTGTGCAAGTCTGCAGCTAGACGGACTAAAATTTCTTCATGAATGTTGTGCCACCTGGGGGTCACCAGATTTTATCACCACATGAATATTTCTTTATTTGCCCTATGCGTTAGAGGATGTGAAAACCCTAACTGGACAATGCCCTTTCTGTGCTGAATGCAAACCATGTTATTATAAACCCTCACCTTCCTTATTGATCAAAGCTTCTAGACACTTTGAACATTTCAGTGTAGATTTCAAATGGCCATTGCCTTCAAATAATATAAATGTTTACTTTCTAAGTGTTATTGATGAATTCTAACGTTTCCCTTTTTCTATCCCTTCTACTGATGTTTCTGCTGGTTCTGTAATTAGATATCTTGATTCCATTTTTACTATTTTTGGTTATTTGTATTTCATTCATAGCAACAGAGGTTCAGCATTTATGAGGTCGGAGCTTCGGCAATATCTTCTTGACAGAAGCATTGCCACAATTCACACTACCAGTTACAACCCTCAGGGGAACAGGCAAGTTGAATGCAGCAGTGGTATAATCTGGAAAGCTATTACCATGGCACTCAAATCAAAGGGTCTCCACTACAACCGTTGGCAAGAAGTATTACCTGAAGCTGTGAACTCTATCCATACCTTACTTTGCATGTCAACTAATGTTATGCCACCTTAGCATTTGTTTTCCTTTCACAAAAAGCTGAAGACTGGATCGACCGTGCGGGCCTGGCTTTCTAGACCTGAAGAAGTTTTATTTAGAAAGCAGGTTAGACAGGTGGATTCATTAGTCGAGCGTGTACAACTGCTTCATGCTAATAGCTCAATATGCTCAAATTGCTTTTCCTTATGGGAGACAAGACACTGTTTCCCTTAGGGATCTTGCTTCGCCAGGGGTTCTGCCTGCAGCTTCTAACCTTTTTCACACTACCACTAATCTTCCTTTGCCCTCCTCAGAACAGCATGTCTGAAATTCCTGAAATTCACTCTGTAACACACAGAGACTTACCCCAAATAACACCTGCTACCAATCACTTCTTACCTGCCGAAAAATCAGCATCTCCTGTTAGCTTACATGAGTCCTCTCCAGTTGTTTTGCTCAATCTCAAAGAGTCTCGAGACCACCCCAATGGTTTACTTATGATAAGCTTTAATTGGTGCATTTCTCACAGATTTCTTTTCAAACCTATTGCTGATTTTCTCTCTTCTTCTGTGGTGTTTAACCCTTTTGATTCCCTATATTCTTTTCTTTAATTACTTAAAATTAGTTAATTTTAACGGGGGTTAATGTAGTGATCTAATATATTATGCTGACTGTTTGCTGTTGGATATGACTGTAGATTGGCTCCATCCTACTGGTATAACAGATGGTGCAACTTATCCCACCGGTCAGTAGAGGTGGCATCATCTGTTAATAAAAGCCTATAGTATGATTCAGGTCAGCTCCTTGCTTATGGAATATCAACATGTAGAGGTTTACATGTTTACTGAGCCCGCATTCACAAGTTCAGATGGCATCTCGTTCTGCCCTCCGTGTCCGAAGATGTTCCCCTTATATTTCCTCTAAACCATTTCATATTTCACACTTATCCCATGTCTTCTAATTTGTATCTCGACTCACTGGGGCAAAAAAGCTACCTTGTATTTATCCTATCTCTACTCTCATAATTTGGTAAACCTCATTCGTCTATGCTTCAGGGTGTAAAATCCTAACCTGTTAAACTGTTCCAAAATTCCCGGAAAAATCCTATTAAATCTTATCTGTACAAGTTTAAATGTAGTTAATCGTGTCTCTTGTTGGCTTTAATGAAAGACCTTATTTTTATGATATAGTTATGAAAACAATCACGGAATTATCTATTTTTTGCAAACTCAAAATGTTTGCAATCATATCGCCTATGATATTTACCGAACAACCTGTTAAATGTAAGCACCAATTTCACTCCATTTTTAAGCTCCTCTCTGAATTTCCTTTGTGTTAGACCATAGATGCAAGTGTTAGTGCAGATACTGAGAAACTGCAACATCAATCCACATTGCTGGAAGATAAAAATCGGATTATTGAAATATTTGTCTCTATAGGTGGTGTTCACCAATTGCCAGTTCATGGAGTGTACTACATAGGGCATCCACAGTATTATGAAATTGATTGACAGAGCGAACAACAAAATCATCGATTTCCTCCGATTCTCCACCTCTGAATCTTGTTGATTCTCGTCTTTGATCCGGAGTCCACTTTGGACTCTGTTTGCTGCAATTATGTGCTTGGCTGTTAAACCATTGAACAAAAGAATAAAGCAGATGGGTAATATAGGGGATACGATGGTGTCAAACAACTCGAATGCTTTACAGATGGCTGATGTGTAGTATTCAGGTATCGGAACACAATACCAAGGCACATTGTCAATTATTACTTGAGGTCCCAACATAAAGTAAAATGGGATGCACCTCACACTGCAGACTATCGCCACTGTCACGATAACTACTGCCGCAACTCTTTCTGTACAATATTTCTTCCATAGATTCTGACAGCAAATCGCGATGTAGCGATCGAACGTGAATGCAACAGTGAACCAGACGGAATAGTCTATGCTTGCATATCTGACGACAGCTGTGAGAGCACACACTGGAGTTATTTGCAAACTGGGGGCGAACAAATATATATTGTTCATCTGCTGCACGATAATCACGATGATAACCACCATGAGATCAGCCGCTGCCATCGCCACGAGATAGCGAGTGATGCATTTGGAGAGCCCACACTTTCCACGAGACAGGATCACAATCGCCGTTAAATTAACTGAAAGGAAAAAAAAAGTAGACAATGAATTTAATGAAAAAGTTCCTTGTATTCATTTCAGTTTGATGTTCATTGAACGAAAGATCTTGAGCGTTGTGCTTAAGCGGACGACCTACAATTTCCTCCGAAGTTACCTTCTCCTCTGGATAGACCAGGTAGGAACATAAATGGGACTCAAGTCCGCAACTGTTGCAGGTAACGGAAAAACTGGATGAATCAATTATAATCGAGATCCAGCGACATACCAGGAATACCAACAGCTGCAAGTAGAGGATAGTAAATCCTCGCAAAGTGGTAAATTGGTGGATATGGCATTTTACGTGAAGCTGCACGCAGTTATTCGAAGCACTGTAACAACAAAGCATCCTCTTCTAACAATTGCATTGACACGTTCTTATAACGGAGAAGGAATATACAGTGGATCAATTAAAGTCGTCACGTTATCACTTATGTCACCAACACACATTCGAGCCAACACACGTTGAGCTATTTTTACACATAATGTAATTGAGAAATACATATCCCAACAGGCCAGGTGTTGGAAACAACTTGTCTGAATGAGATGCTGCATGTTTCATCATTTCTGCCAAGATTTACAAATAATTTGAACAAACCTGGAATGGATTTGTTGACATCTCAAATGAATGAAATGGTTCAAATGAATGCTGATATAAGTTCAGAATTAAATATGTTTAAGACACGTGTGGATGTATCTCATGAACAATTTTAAAAATTAAGACTGCCTTTTTGGACTGTAAACAACAAGTGACTTCTAACACAAAAAAAGTGTTGAAGGTGGAAAATTCAGTCATAGAATTAGGAGAACATGAGAAGGAGCTAGAAAGAAAAATAGATTATTTGGAAAATCAAAGCAGAAGGAATAATGTGAAAATTGTTGGTTTGCCAGAAGGTAGAGAAGAACAAGATCTTCTTCGTTTATTTAAAGACTGGATTCCACAAATATTAGGGCAAGAATTTTGTTCTGGGGGATTTGTACTGGAAAGAGCCCATAGAGCTTTAAGAAGAATACACTCAGCTGGTCAACCACCGAGACCGGTAATAATTCGATGTTTGAGTTATTTGGATAGAGAAACAATACTTTGAATTGCAGTACAAAATGAGAGAGAACGACAAACCCCATTATTGATTCAGAATAGCAGAGTCTTTTTTATCCTGATTTGAGTCAAGAGGTCATTCAACATTGACGTCAATTCAATCCAGTTAAAGAAGTTTTGTGGCATAAAGGTTATAAGTCTACTTTTCGTTACCCTGCAGTGTTGAAGGTGTTTTACGGAGACTATCAATTTCGGTTTTTTGAAACTGATCATGAAGCAATGGTTTTTCCTGAGTCATTGCCAGATATAAGAGGAAAAAGACGTAGTCCACCATTATCTCCTAAAGAAAAATGTGGTAGCTCTGGAAATGGAAGAAATGACATAACTGGGAGAAAAGGGAATGGAAAGAGTCTACCTCCTTCCTAAATGGGATCTTTGAGATTAGGATCTTCTGGATGAAAAGAATAATTTTCTAATTCTATTTTTTCATTTGTTATTACGATATTTTGATGTTACTGACTGGCTGGAGAGGGAGAGATTTGAACTAAGTTCTTTGCTAGTCACCAGTCACTGGTGGACGACCCACACCCAATTTTTGTTTAGGGGATTGCTACATTTTGGGTAGTTTTTTTTGGGAGGTGTTCTTTTTTTTCCTTTTTTATTTAATTTGTATTATTTTAATTTTTTTTAGTTTTTAATTCGTGATTTTTTAATTGGAGGGCCTATATACGTTGATTTGAGTTTTATATAAAGATATTGTTGGTATTTAGTAATAATAGTAGATATGTTAAAGTTGACGTTTGCTACTTTTAATATTCAAGGATTAAGTAGAACCATTTAACTTAAGTGAGTTTTGGCATATATTAAGAAAATGAAAATTGATATTGCCTTTTTACAAGAAACACATTTGAATGTGAAGGAAAGCATGAAATTAAAAAGTGATTGGGTTGGGCATGTATATTCTTCATTTAATTCTAGAGCTAAAGGTGTAGCAATTTTGATACATAAAAATGCATCTTTTGAATTACAATCAATGGACGAAAAGACAGGATGTATTCTTAATTGAATTGTAAGATTTGTAGTGAATTTTGGACTTTACTTAACATTATGCTCCACATGCAGTGATTAAGTATTTATTTTTATGTTTAGGTCAAGGAAATGATAATGTTTTAGTTGGTGGTGATTTTAATTGTGTTTTGGAACCTTTATTAGATAAATCTCTGAAGAAAGTTAAAATATCCAAGATGGCAATCCAGGTCCAAGGGTTGATGAATGATCTAAATTTAGTAAATATTTGGAGACGTCTTAATCCGACAGAGAAAGATTTTTCCTTTTATTCATCTAGACATGACTCGTTTTCAAGGATTGACTTCTTTTTAGTATCGGCAGATTTACAATGGAAAATACAACAAGCAGAATATAAATGTAGGGTGATTTAAGATCATTCCCTGTTATATTTTACATATGAAACGAATGAGAAAATTCAACTTGCTTATCGTTGGACATTTATTAGAGTTTTATTTTAAAATATGGAATTTATTGATTTTTTTGAAAAACATTAATTTCTTTTAAATAAAATTCTAATTCTGTTCAAAGTAAGTTTATGGCATGCTATGAAAGCCTATTTGAGAGGACAAATAATTAGTTATACTTCTGAAATAACAAATAATCGATTAAATCAGAGTCTTGAATTAGAGAAACAGATCGATGAGTTAGAAAAGGAATTTCAGAAAGATGCTACAGAAGATCAGAAAATAGAACTATCTAGAGTGAAATTGAAATATAATACTTTGCAATCTTATCAATTTGAATGTGTGATTAATATGACTAAACAACAGTATTACAAATGGGGAGAGAAAGCACAGAAGGTATTGGCATGGCAATTAAAGAAAGAACAGATATCGAGGACTATTAATGCTGTTAGATGGAATTCTCATTACTTATAAACCTCGTGAGATTAATGATTATTTTTGTTCATTTTATAAAAAGTTATATGCATCTTAAGGAAAACAGGAAACTGGATCGATTTATTTTTTAATCACAGTTGAATTTACTGATATTAGAGGATGGAGATATACAGGAGTTAGAAGAACCATTTACTGATTCAGAAATTAAAATGGCTATGCTGGAAATGCTGAACGGTAAATCGCCTGGTGATGATGGATTTTCGGTTGAATTTTATAACAATTTTAATGATGATTTATCTACAGTGTTTACAGATGTATTATGTCAAGTTGGAGAACATTATGATTTACCTGAGTTTTGTTCTCGTTCTTTAATTACAGAAATTCCAAAAAAATATAGAGATCCTTTGAAAGTATCTTCATATAGACCAATTTTGTTGTTGAATGTAGATTATAAAATAATAGCTACAATATTAGCGAATAGATTGGCTAAATTTTTACCAAAGTTGATTTATATTGATCAAACAGGTTTTATAAAAAATAGATCTGCTTCAGATAACATTTCGCGCGTGATTAGTTCGATTAATAGATTTCGACAATCTTTAGATCACCCGATGGTGATATCCTTAGATGCAGACAAAGCATTTTATAGAGTTGAATGGAATTTTTTGTTTAAAGTTTTGAAGAAATTTAAGTTTGGTCCTTCTATTATTGGATGGATTTGGATGGATGAACTGAAACCGTGGAAAGACTCTTGGCAGTATGACGTGGTTGCAGGAGAGATGTGATTGGCAGGAAAATATTCGGGTATTTCGCTGTTTTAGATATGATAGACTTTGAGAGATAAGAGGAAGGTGTGTGGCATTACTGGTTAGGGAAAGTATTATAGCAGTGCTACTGCATGATAGATTTGAGGGCTCGTCAAGGGAGGAGGAGTGGCTGGAATTAAAAAATAGAAAAGGTGAGGTGACAATTATATGCGTGTCTTATAGACCTCCTAGTGGAAAGCGAGAAATAGAGGAGCAAATGTGCAAGGAAACGGCTGAAATATTTAATAAACACAGGGATAGGTTAGTTAGGGATTTTAATTTTCCTAATATAGATAGGTCACGCATTCAGTGAAAGGGCTGGATGGTTTAGGCTTTGTTAAATGGATGCAGGATAGTACTTTTGCAACAATATGTTGAGATGCCCACTAGAGAAGGGACAGTGTTGGATCTACTGTTGGGGAATGAAATAGGGCAGGAGACTGAAGTCTGTTTTGGGGAGCACTTCGGATCCAGTGATTATAGTACCATTAGTTTCAACATAATTATTGAAAGGGATAGGTCTGGTCTGACGATAAATGTTTTCGAGTGGGGGAAAGCCAAATTTGATGAAATGAGAAGGGATTTGCAGGGAGTGATTTGGGCTGATTTCTTTTCTGGGAAGGAGGTAGAGGAGAATTGGAGGGCATTTAAAGGTGCAGAATCTTTATGTTCCTGTTAGGATAACAGGCAGGGACAAATGTTCAAGTGAGCCATAGTTTTTAATGCAAATTTGGAAGTTGCTTTGGGATTAAAGGAAGGTCTACGTTAAATACAGGAAGAAAGGTATGGATGAGATGCTGAGAAATTACATGGATTTTCGAAAGAAGCTTAAGAAGGGAGTTAGGATAGTGAAAAGAAGGTGCGAGGTGTCTATAGCAAATAGGGTGAAAGAAAATCCGAAGGGCATTTACAAATATTTGAATAGCAAGAGGAGAGTGAAGGATAGAAACGGTCCTTAGAGAATCAGAGTGGACAAATGTGTGAGGAGCCAAATAAGTTTGGGGGGATATTGAATGAGTTCTTCTCATCAGCATTGACTTGGGAGAAGGATATGGAATTGTCACAGATTAGTGAGGGAAAAGGGCTAATTATGGAAAACAGAGGGATAATGTAAGAAGGAGTGCTGGAACTCTGAGGCAAATAAAGATGGATAAGTCTCTGGGGTCCGATGGGAGTTTACCCAGGTCCTTGGGGGAAGTCAGAGAGGAAATAGCTGAGGCTCTGATAGTGATTGTAACAGTCACTGGAGGATGGTGTGATCCCGCAGAACTGGTGTGTTGAAAACGTGATTCCTCTGTTTAAAAAAGGCTCCATGTGTAGACCCAGCAATTATCTGCCAGTAGGTTTGACATCAGTTGTGGGTAAACTAATGGGAAAGTATTCTTATTGATAATACTTATAAGTACCTAAAGGGGCAGGAATTGATCTGGGACACTCAACGTTGGTTTGTGAAGGGAAGGTCATGCTTGACGGATCTCGTTGAATTTTGTAAGGAAGTGACCAGAAAGGTTGATAGGTTAGAGCAGTGGATGTAGTCTATCTGGATTTCAGTAAGGCTTTCCAAAAGGTTCCACATGGAAGGTTTGTGAGGAAGGTTCAGGCACTAGGAATTAATGTTGAGATAGTCAGATGGGTTCAACATTGGCTAGAGGTTAGGCGACAGAGGGTCATGATGGAGGGTGGAGGCCAGTGATGAGCGGTGTGCATTGGGTCCCTTGTTGATCATCATTTACATTTACATTGGATGATGGAGTGGTAAATTGGGTGAGTAAATATGCAAACGATGCAAAATTAGGGGGAGTTGTATATAGTGAGGATGGTTTTCGGGGACTGCAGAAGGATTTGGACTGCTTCGAAGAGTGGGCAGAAAGATGGGAGATGGAATTTAATGTAGATAAGTGTGAAGTGTTTCATTTTGGAAAGAATAATCATAACAGTGAGAAACGAAAGGGTAAACAGCTAGTGATAGTGTAGCTAGGTTTTGCAGCATTCCAGTAAGGCAGGAATTACCATTCAAAAGGACCAATTAGCACGATGACCAACTGTTGGAATTTACTCTGAACCAATCAAACGAGCAAGTCTGATAAGAGGCTGTAAGTCATTTATAGAAATAGAATTTGTACTTAGTAGGAATTCCATTGGGTAAGAATGTATTGTGTGAACTTTTGATTGAGCCAAATGTAACTCCGCCCATGTGTGAGCAAGACAAAGGAAAGAACAGTCAAACACGAGGTCAGTCTCTGCCAGCTTTCACAGAGAGATCATCTCTGTGAGAGTCTGTGCAGATAACTCACAATTCGCAGTCTAAAGGAAGTCTGAACAAGCTGAAAGTTTAAGTAACGTCATTTCGTAGAGTCCACAGAAGGACCCAGAATCGACATTTGGTTTCAGATGTAGGTTTCCAAAGGCTCTGCAGATCCTTGTCAGACGGAATGAAGTGGAATCAGTTTGTACACACCAGGGATTTGGCCATCAGTGCAGGTACATCTTTTATCTTCTCCGTTTTCCCAGCTCTGAATTAACTGTCTCTGTGTGATACTGTGGCCAGGGACTGAGAGACTGAACGGAATTTAATGGTGGGCAGTGAAAGTTCAGACTTAAGTTAAGAGTTTAGGGAACTCAGCGTTCCAGGACCGTTGTTGAAAAGGAGCTCCAGCAGCTAGGATTAGGTCGGGGACCATATGGGTAATGGTATGGATACTATGAGTGAACGGGATTCATCAATGCAGAAAATGTGTGCGAAATATCCAGAAGATGATCAAATAATATGTAAAGATTCAAGGGTTTGAATTAAGGACTAGGTAAAATTGGGATAATTAATTAATAAAAGGGGCATAACAATTGATTTGGAAGCGTACATTAAATGAGAAAGCTAGGAATGTAATAGGGAAATGGCGCCTCCTGGCACAAAAAAACTAAAGAGAGAGATAAACTTGCAAGTTGGCAGACTAATGCTGTAAAATTGGGGATCCCACTGACAGAAGGGGGAACTGTGGAAGTCCTCCAGAAAGAATGTGCACACAGAGAAGAACAGGAGGTTCTAAGAATTGATAAGGAAAACTATGCAGTGGGGTCAGTAGTAATAAGGGGTGTGATTTATCTTGTATGTGGAATAAGGGTGTATTCTTTTAGTTCAATTTGTTTCTTGAGTGTATAAAAGTTGATGCATCAATTTGTTGAATAGAGACCTCTGGAAACTGCATTCTATGCTGAAAGCAGTAAGGGTTCTCGGCGGTTAACTTGGTGTCTAATAAAGAGTTAACTGTAGCGATTCTGTGTGTTGTGTTCTTTGTATCGGGAAGTGGCAGTTTCAATACATTTGGTAAATCAGCCAGGAATCTAAAATTGAGGAATGCTTTGTGGACGGTGTCAGTGACCGGCTGAACTAGCATCTAAAGATTAAAGAACGGGCCCACGGGACACTTTCCCGGTCTTTCTCTTGAATTATTGGATCAATTGATCCCTCCCTCCATATAGCATAACTCTGACAACTCCAGATGAACCACGAGTGTTGCATCCCAAGCACACAGATGACAAGGCCTTGAGGATTTGCTTGCTAAAAAGATAAAAGTACTGTCCAAAAAAACATGTTGTCGTAGTTCGGATGCCCTGCCTTAGACTGGTTAAGAGGGGAAATGCCCATACATAGATCAGGATCCTGAAGTGGTACAGAGACCAAAAGGACAACATGGGAGAAGTGTGTGATAAGGCAGGAGTTAACACACCTAGGGGTAAAATGTCGGAAATGAGTGATGTGGGGACCCCGGATCAGCCAATGTATTATTTATATCTGAAGTGTGGTAAAAATTTAAATTGGACAGTGAGTTGCACAACTCAAGATAAGGTAGGAATTGAGCAGGAGGTCTGGCCAGGGAAATTTATGGTCGAGTTAAAAAGGTAATGATATATCAGAAAAGGGACCGGTCTCATTCGTGTACTAATTACACAGAGCAGGAAGAGAACTTATAATGGTAGTAATAGAGCCGTGGCAAGGCAACTAATACTTTTATAAGATCTGGAGAGAGAATGGGAGCCACAGGGGAGGAAACGTTGGGGATCTCAATTACATTATCTGCAATATTGCTTGGTCATCAAAGTAAAGTTAACCATGATTGGTAGCTCCTGTCCTGTCTGTGTAGTATATCTATTTAAGGCTGCAATTAAAGTTTTCTCCACGTAAGATGTGTGTGGAGGAAATTTTATGATTTTAAGCTTCACAATTTGTTTTTATTATTTAGTCTCTTACAGCATTCCAGCTGACACACAACTTTGCTGTCTGCTCTGAACAAATGGCTAATTGTTGTTCTCAAACCCTCCCTGGCTCCTCTGTCAGTCTGCTTTGAAGCTAGGAGATGGGTGGGCTAAGCAGTGTTATGTCTAAAAGGAAGGACTGAATTTCTTTTCTCACAAATTCCCTTTAGTTCTCTTCCTGTTTTGATAAGCTTTAACGACATTCAAGGTGCTGGATTTCTGTTGCAATTTGTAAAGAGCTTTGTTTGTTTCAGTTGCAAATGTTCCTTTTATTACATGTATTCTGATTATAAATGTACAAGCTTCTTCTAGCTAGAGAGGGACTTGGATCTTCACTTTTAATGGATACTGGTCTCTCCCTGGTACAAGGCTTTTTAAAATTAAGGCTTCCTTAGCACTAATTCCTCTGTGCTTAAGTTTATTTTCCACAACAGTGTGTAATAAAAAAATAAATTTAGATAAGTAACAGACCAGCACCAACCACAGAATGTGAAACTGATTTAGCATGTCAGGTTAAAGAGATGATAATTACGATTAATATGGTGGCACATTCCCTCAGGTGAAAAAAATAAAACCGCGGGGACCCGATGTCAGGGAGGGCGACCCTATTCTTGCAGAGTGATGAGAAGGAGGTATCACAAGATTCCTTGTGGGTAAGGCCACCCCATATGTACCCCAGCAGCCACAGTGTCCAGATCTGTGTCTCACTCGATATGATAAAGATGTTTATCCAAGTTAAACTTTTGGAAAAAAAACTTGAAAGCTTGCCTCACACTTTCATTGACAGTAGAAAGACTGTGCCTGAGAGAGTAAGAAGGGGTTTAAAGAGCTTGAACTGAAAGTTATCTGCATTAATTTGAAACTTGCCTTCCAGAGAGCCTCAACCATGCAGCAATTTCACAAGTTGTCAGATTTTAAAAAGTAACAATGAAGAACTGGTTTTCCACTTCTACAGTGTTTCCTGGTTCTAACTTGTATAGAAGTATAAGCAAATCACACAGAAGAAAGAATTTTTTTTAACAAACTGCCTTGAGAAATGAAGTAATGAAGATGGCTGCCTTCTATCATCCAGTTTTCCGTGAATTTAAATAGTTTGCCCTTGTCAGAGCCTACATGATAGGGAAAGGTATACTTATGCCCAATCTAGAACTTACTCATGCAGATGCTGCTCTAAAAGCTACTGTTCTAAATGGTCCCTTCACCGTTTATTCAGAAAATGATGAAATGGTTGAATAGACCAGACTTGCCTGATATGGGAATGAAGCATAAGTTCAGGAGGACGCTCCTACCATTTCATTAAGCTCTGTGAACAGTCACCCCTGCTGGACTATTTCTGTACCAAATGCAATTTCTTTTACTTGAACTATTTAATTATATATATATATTTTTTTTTTAAATATATAGATATATGTGTATGTATGCAATAGTGTATGTTGGCTGCGGATGAGTTGCACAGGAGGGGCAGATCACTAATCTAAGAAAGTAGGTCATTCCAAAGAAAGGAATTATTATCTGCCTACAGCATGATCCTGGTAAAGAAATTGAATGCCTACCATTTGAGTGTATATGGATCGATTTTACAGAATTAAGTACGTAACTATAAGTATGGTCTTGTTATTAGTGATTTGCCTGGGTCCTTAAAGAACAAATTGACTAGGTTTTTTTTAGCAGAAACTGTTGAATGGATTAATGAATTGGGGATTGACCCCAGCCAGCAGGAATAGTGGAATATGCAATAAAAACTACTACTATACTGGTCAAATGATGGAGGAAACAGGGATACAGTTGGCTAAAAGGTGCTACGCCTAGCATTGTTTTAAATGCAGATGACACCACAGGCTAAGTCAGGGCTATCTGCTGCAGAGGTGGTCCACAGGCAGCCAATATGGACATCTTTGGGAGCCATGCCCGCACCGCCATTAGGGATGGATTTATTATCATTAGGTAAGGACATAAGCAAATATTTGAACAATCTAACTAAAAGATTTTTGAGAGATGCATTCACAGGTAAAACAAACACACCTAAATGAGGCTGATCCAACAGATCAAAGTGATGAACATCCTAATGTCAAACCTGAGAATTACGTTCTGGTAAAGAATTGTATTGGAAGAAATTGGGAACTCATTGGAATGGACAATTCCAGGTCCAAGTAATAACATTGACTACAGTAAAGCTTGAAGCACAGGCTCACTGGATACTCCAAACAGACTTATGGAAAAAGGCCCAGTAAGACATTAAGACTTTTATTATAACAGACTGAAAAAGAGACTCCCACATATAACACGAGAAATTTATTTTATGCCCCTCGTAGCCCTGACATTTGAACTGAATACCGGAGTCGAGACTGAAAATAGGAATTTTTGGTGACAACATAATACCCTTTAAAATGTGTCTTACTTATATATTGATAAGATGAATGTTTATCAGAAGTTAGGGCTATTGGCTAATGAATCAGCTAAGTGGTTCCAAGCAGCTAAAGTATGGTGTATAGAAAGCCAGCCACGCTTATTTGATCAGATAGGCAATGTGACTGGAAGAGGTTCCAGGGTGCTCGCTTCACAACACAATTATTTCTGAATTAACACAGCCAGCACGTTTCCTAAATAACATTACCTCATGTGTTTTGATGGTCTGAGATGGGGATGTGGGATGGTAAAATTGAAAGGTGATTTACCTTGTATAGAAGAACACTGCTGGGAACACGATTATGATATTAAGGAAGGATACTTCTCATGCATTTGTTCAAGGAAGGAATGTTTGAATTAAGTTCGAGGAACTCAGGTAGTTTGTGGGGATGTTTCTGGGGGAAATAATGGGAAAAATAAAGTAAGGGTAGGGAAAAGCACCCTCGAATTTCGAGAGAGAGAGAGAGAAAGTGAGAGAATGAGAGAGCAAGAGAGAGCAAGAGTGAGAAGACATTGGTATAACAAATGTACTGACACCTCCACCTCAGGTTATCAGTTAAAGAAAGCCTATGTGTTACAGGAAACAGCACCCCTACCTTGTTTGCCATTGGGACGTTAGGACCTCTTGTCATCCCATGCCCAGAAAATGGATCATCACTGAGGAGTGTCCAAAGGACCATAACAATCCCGTTACCCTAGGATCTGACATTGGATGGGGAGTCCTCAGCTCCATATCCCTTGGAAAATCAGATGGGATGGTGGCTGCCAAGAATCACAATCATCTCATATGTGGCTTAACAGCATTGAGCAATGAGACACTGGCAGGGTTGGAGGTTGTTAATTGAGAATTGGTAGAATCGAGGCTTCTCCTTTTAAGTATGTTACTTCACATACTTCTAATCCTTGGACCTGATGTGGTTATAATCTTTGAGGAGTAACAAAACAGAATGAAAATATTACGACTTATATAACCACTGGTATTTATAATGTTGATTAACAACTTGCAGATGTGAAAAGTAAAATTTCAGATATGCGTGGAGAAACTGCAGCTATGAAGATCTTAATAAATGCATGATTGTGAGGAGTCACGTGATGGAGTAGTGGCCGGACGGAGAACTCCAGCCCTCTCCAGAAAAGTCGGGAAAAACAAGAGAAAATACAAAGGCACAGAAATAAAAGTTAAAGAAAAGTGAGTATAAAGGTGGAAAGAAGATAGAGACAAAAGAAGAAAAATCAAAATCAACGGTAAGAAGAGAGGAAGAGAAGACAACGGAGGAAAAAGGTGAAGGCCTTACCTGTCCGAAGAGGCCCGCTGTGGAGAGAGGAGCCCGCTACCTCAGGTCGGTAGAAAAAGAACTACAACAATGGCTCGCAGAGCCGAGTAAAAGTGCGCAACCGTGCATGAAAAAAAACACACCGACGGGAGGGGGGACCAGCTGGGCAGTCGATCTCCACAGCCAGCAACGACAGCTGCAGAACACCTGCAGCAAGAAGAGACCACAGAAGACAATATAAACAAGAAAGAAGAGAAGGAAAGGGCAACAAAGAAACAACAGATGGCCAACCCAGAGGAAGAAGAAGAGGAAGAATACAGTGAAATAGATGAAGGGAAAGGCAAGGTAAAGGATATACTTTCTCTTGTTAGAAGATACATGGAGTCATTTAAAGAATGGCAAACACAGGAATTCAATGATTTAAGAAGAAGAATAAACAACACAGAAGAGAAAGTGAATAAAATAGATATGACCTTAACAGAAATGGGGAAAAAAATGGACTAGATGGAAGAACGGGCAGTAGCAGCAGAAATGGAGGTAGAAGACTTAAAAAAAGAAATTGGAGGAATCTAATAAAAAAACTAAAGAGACACAAGAACTACTAGCTCAAAAAATAGATATAATGGAAAATTATAACAGAAGAAATAACATAAAGATAGTGGGCCTTAAGGAAGATGAAGAAGGCAAGAATATGAGGGAGTTTATAAAAGAGTGGATCCCTAAGACCCTAGGATGTCCAGAACTACAGCAAGAAATGGAAATAGAAAGGGCACATGGAGCATTGGCCTCTAAACCACAACCACAACAAAAACCAAGATCTATTGTAGTAAAATTCCTAAGATATACTACAAGAGAAAAGGTACTGGAGAAGACAATGGAAAAAGTAAGAGAGGGCAACAAACCACTGGAGTATAAAGGGCAAAAAATCTTCATTTATCCAGATATAAGTTTTGAACTCCTAAAGAAGAGAAAACAGTTCAATACAGCAAAGGCGATTTTATGGAAGAAAGGGTATAAATTTATACTGAAGCATCCTGCGGTATTGAAAATATTTATTCCAGGACAACAAAACAGACTATTCTCGGATCCAGAAGAAGCACGAAAATTTGCAGAACAATTACAAAAATAGACTGAGGGATGAAGACGGGTAATGAGAGTAAAAATGATCACGATTGATATGTATGTGGGTAAAGACAAAAATAGACTGAGGGATGAAGACGGGTAATGAGGGTAAAAATGACCATGATTGATATGTATGCGGGTAAAGAGGTATAAGAGTGAATAGAGACAATGTACATACGTGAAAGTATCTGTAATTAGAGGAAAATATAGATAGTATAGACAAGAATTAATAAGGGAAGGTAATGGAATAGAGAGAATAAGGAGGGAATTAAAAGAGTGACCTTTGTGACATATGAAAAGTGAAATCTTTTCTGGGGGGGGCTGGGTGGGGGAAAATAGCGGTCACTGCAAAATCAGTTGACGCTTGCGAGTGGATTCGCAAATCCAAATGGAGAGGGGAGATGTGGTTGTCCGACAAGGGATAAAGGACAACTCAGGAGGGGAAGGGGAGATTGGGGATAAAGAAGATAGAAATAGGAGAATAAGGAAAATGTTAGATGTTGTAGGAATGTTGTCTTGTAAAGAGTTGAAAATAAGAAAACAGAAATGGAAAAGGAGGAAAGGTAATGATGGAAAAACGGAAAGAGAAGATAAACAAAATATAAAATGGCTACGCTGAACTATATGACTTTAAATATTAATGGAATACATAACCAAATTAAAAGGAAGAAACTACTAAATTTACTGAAAAAGGAAAAAATAGATATAGCATTTGTCCAAGAAACACACTTAACTGAATTGGAGCACAAGAAATTAAAGAGAGATTGGGTAGGACATGTAACAGCAGCATCGTATAATTCAAAAGCAAGAGGAGTGGCTATATTAATTAGCAAAAATGTGCCATTTAAAATAGAAGAGGAAATAATAGATCCAGCAGGGAGATATGTTATGATAAAATGTCAGATATATTCGGAGCTTTGGAATCTACTTAATATATATTCACCTAACGAAGAAGATCAAAAGTTTATGCAAGATATCTTTTTGAAGGTAGCTAATACGCAAGGGAACATACTAATAGGAGGGGATTTCAATCTGAATTTAGATCCAAATATGGATAAAACGGGGAAAAAAATTAACAGGAAGAACAAAGTAACCAAATTTATAATTAAATCAATGCAAGCAATGAAACTTGTGGACATATGGAGGAAACAAAACCCAAAAGAAAAGGAATACTCATACTACTCGACTAGACATAAAACATACTCAAGAATAGACCTATTTTTGTTATCAGCTAGTATGCAGGATAGAGTAAGAAAAACAGAATATAAAGCGAGAATGCTATCGGACCATTCACCCTTAATACTGACAGTAAAGTTAGAGGACATCCCTCCAAGAATGTATAGATGGAGATTAAACCCCATGCTACTTAAAAGACTGGATTTTAGAGAATTTATTGAAAAAAATTAAAAATGTATTTTGAAGTAAATACGGAATCAGTGGAAGTTAAGTTTATACTATGGGATGCAATGAAAGCATTCATTAGAGGGCAAATAATAAGTTATGTAACCAAGATGAAGAAGGACTATAATCAGGAAACAGAACAGTTGGAAAGGGAAATAGTAAACATAGAAAAAAAATTAGCAATGAAGGAAGATACAACCAAAAGAAGAGAATTGGCGGATAAAAAATAAAATATGAAACATTACAAACATATAAGGTGGAGAAGAATATAATGAAGACAAAACAGAAATATTATGAACTAGGTGAAAAAAACACACAAAATCTTAGCATGGCAGCTTAAGACAGAACAAACTAAGAAAATGGTATTGGCAACAAGGAAAAAAGACAAACAAATTACATATAATCCAAAAGAAATTAAGGAAAACTTCAGAGAATTCTATGAACAATTATACCGAACTGAAAACGAAGGGAAAGAAGGGAAAATAGATGAATTTTTGACTAAAATTGAACTACCAAAACTACAAATAGAGGAACAAAATAAATTAACAGAACCATTTGGAACAGTAGAAATACAAGAGATAATAAAAAAATTACCAAATAATAAGACACCAGGAGAGGATGGACTCCCAATAGAATTCTACAAAACATTTAAAGACCTATTAATACCGCCCCTCCTGGATGTAATCAGCCAGATTGATGAGACACAAAACTTACCAGATTCATGTAAAACAGCAATAATTACAGTGATACTAAAACAAGGGAAAGATCCACTCTCACCAGCGTCATATAGACCAATATCTTTGCTAAACACAGATTATAAGATAATAGCTAAACTATTAGCAAACAGATTAGCAGAACAGGTACCGAAAATGGTAAATTTAGACCAAACTGGATTTATCAAAAAAAGACGCACAACAGACAATATTTGTAAATTTAGTAACTTAATTCATGCAGTAGAAGGAAATAAAGCACCTGCAGTAGCAGTTGCTTTAGACGCAGAGAAGGCCTTCGACAGAGTAGAATGGAATTATTTGTTCAAAGTATTGCAAAAATTCAGTTTACCAGAGAAGTATATTAATTGGATTAAAGCATTATATAAGGGACCGTTAGCGAAAGTGACAGTAAATGGACATGTATCAAAGCAATTTAACTTAAGCAGGTCAACGCGGCAGGGATGCCCACTATCACCATTATTGTTTGCGCTAGCTATAGAACCACTAGCAGAATTGATAAGAATAGATAATAATATAAAAGGAATAAAAATAAAAGACAGGGAATATAAAATCAGTCTATTTGCGGATGATGTGATAGTGTACTTAACAGAACCAGAACTATCAATAAAAGAACTATATAAGAAATTGAAGGAATATGGAGAAGTGTCGGGATACAAGATAAACGTAAATAAAAGTGAAGCAATGCCTATGAATAACGCGGATTTCTCAAAATTTAAGAAGGAATCCCCATTCAGATGGCAAATGCAGGCAATAAGATACCTAGGTGTACAAATAAACAAAAATCTAGGCCAATTATATAAACTCAATTACAATCCACTAATGAAAAAATTACAGGACGATTTAGAGCATTGGAAAGAGCTACCACTAACACTGATAGGAAGGATAAACTGTATTAAAATGAACATTTTTCCAAGGATACTATACTTATTTCAGGCATTGCCAATACAACTGACAGAAAAATTCTTCAAAGAGTTAAAGAAAATAATAAGAAAATTTTTATGGAGAGGAGGGAAACCGAGGATAGCACTAGATAAATTAACAGAATGGTATAAACAAGGAGACTTACAATTGCCAAACTTCAAAAATTATTATAGAGCCGCACAATTAAGGTACCTATCAGATTTTTATCAAACAAGGGAAAAACCAGACTGGACGAGATTAGAATTAGATAAAATAGGGGAAAAGATACCTGAACACATATTATATAAATGGGACGAAAAATTGGTACAACATAGAACTTCTCCAGTATTACACCATCTCCTCAATATATGGAAGCAGATTCATGTAGAAAGAAATAAAACAAATTATCAATTACCAAAACTAATATTGACGCAAAATAAGCTACTCCCTTTTACAATGGACAACCTTTCCTTTAGAAAATGGGAAAAAAAAGGGATTAAAAGAATAGAAAATTGTTTTTCAGGAAGTAGATTCTTATCCTTTGAACAAATGAGAGATAAGTACAATATAACTGGAGATACAGCGCTGGCATATTACCAACTGAGATCCTACTTGAAAGATAAATTAGGAAGCAATTTGAGTTTACCAGAGGGAAGTAACCTTGAATATGTGATTACAGATACAATGTTAATCAAAAGATTTATAACAAATATGTATATTAAACTGCAAGAAAAGGAGAATGAGGAAACAAATGGTAAAACTAAACAAAAATGGGAACAAGATTTAAATATAAAGATAAAAAAGGAAACATGGGAGAAATTATGTTCTGGAACGATGAGAAATACAATAAATACGAGGCTGCGTATGATACAATATAATTGGTTACACAGACTATACATTACACCGCAAAAGTTAAATAAATGGGACCCAACAGTATCTGATAGATGTTTTCGATGTAAAAAAGAAAGGGGAACAACAATTCATGCAATCTGGACATGTGAGAGAGTAGAAAAATTTTGGGATGATCTCAATCAGATATTAAATAAAATAACAGAAAACAATATACCAAAGAATCCAGAGATCTTTCTCCTAAGTAACATAAAAAATAAAGAATTTGGAATTGACTTGGAGGATGCACAAAAAAGATTTGTTAAGATAGCCCTAGCCGTAGCAAAAAAATGTATTATGTCAACCTGGAAATTGGAAGATAATTTGAAAATACAACAATGGTATATAGAAATGAATAAATGTATCCTATTAGAAAAAATAACATATAGTTTAAGAAATAATATTGAAATATTCGAACAAGTATGGGAGCCTTACATTAAATACAATAGCAAAAACCTACCGGGAACAAACATTACCTAAGTTGATGGAAGGAGAAGAAAAGAAAAGAATGGACTCAGTAGAATTTCTGGTGTATTTTTGTTGAATGACAACATTGTCTGACTGGCTTAATGCAACCTAGATTGTATACCTAAAATGGATGAGAGGGGGGGTGGGGTGGCTTTGGAGGAGGGAGGGGGGTTGAAAAAGTCACTGTATATGTGTGAAAACGAAAAAGCGTATATCATGGCTATTGTGATTTATGGTGTGAAAAATAAAAAAAAAAATTTTTTAAAAATTCATGACATGTATTGATCAAATTAAAAAATAAATAAATAAATAAATTGATGCATGATTGTGGTGGATGAAGTACAGGAAAGTTGCAAGAATGTGGAAGAGAGAAAGGATCAAGTGGAAGAATCAGTATCTGGGTCGGATAGCCAAAATAATTTGTTTATGCAAAAAAATTGATTCTTTGGGAAAATCAAAGTCGAAGGAATAATGTAAAGATAGTTGGACTCCCGGAGAATGTTAAAGGTCAAGATCCTACAAATTATTTTCATAAATGGATTCCAGAAATATTAGGGTAGAAGCACATCCTGATGGATTGGAATTGGACAGGGCTCATCGAGCATTAAGAAGAAAACCTTTTCCTGCAGCAATTTTAATCAGATGTCTAAGATATCAAGATCAGGAGATGATTTTGCATCTTGCGGTGCAAAAAGCCCGAATTGATCAAGATCCAATAATGGGTCAAGGTAGCAGAGTTTTCTTTTACGTGGATTTAAGTCAGGAGGTTATACAGCGATGTAAGGAGTTTAATCTAGCCACGTCGGTGTTGCGGAAGAAGGGTTACAGGTCGACGTCGACATTTAGATATCCTGCTTTTCTGGAATGTTTTATTGGCCATATAAATTTCAATTTTTTTTAGAAAGCTAAAGATGCTTTAACCTTTGCTAATTCTTTACCAGATAACAAGCTGAGTTTTGATCTTTCCAAGAAGCCAGCCGTCAACATTCCAAAATTCAAGAATGGAAATGAGAGCGAACTGCAGAAGATGGAGATGTTAAAGCTGATTGATGTGGTGGAAGATTTTATAAAGCAGACTGGACAATAAGTTTATGATTTTCTCTATTTTTTTAGAAGCCCTGCTTGGAAGAGGTAGATGACCCACTCAATTTGAAGCCATGTGCCACAAGTGGAATTGACCACAACCGGTCGACAAGGTGCGTACTGCTTAGCAGTTTGGGAGGGAGGAGTGGAATTTTTGTGATTGTATTTCATTGTTAAGTTAGGAGTTTTTGTTTCTTTTTGGGGGGATTTTTATTAGTTCAGGGGAGCCAGTTTAATTGTAAGAGTAAATTTTGTTAAGTGCCATAATGAATCATTTGACTTTTGTGATGTTTAATGTTAGGGGGTTAAATCATCCGATACTGGATTTTCTTAAAAGGCTAAGGGTGGATATAGCATTTTTGCAATAAACTCATTTAACTGAGAAGGTACATTTGAAATTGA
The DNA here is from genome assembly GCF_036971445.1 of Narcine bancroftii. Classification (NCBI taxonomy): domain Eukaryota; kingdom Metazoa; phylum Chordata; class Chondrichthyes; order Torpediniformes; family Narcinidae; genus Narcine; species Narcine bancroftii. Next base: position 200,109,152 of record NC_091472.1, read on the forward strand.
AAAGAGATTGCTTCATCTTTTAATTCTAAGGCCAGAGGAGTAGCCATTTTGATAAATAAGAAAGTACCATTTATTTTTGATTCATTTTTTGTTAATGTTGGTTGGATTTTGGAGGTGAATTGTAAAATAAATTCTGAAGCCTGGACTTTGATGAATGCATATGGACCAAATGAGGAAGATGAAGTATTTATTAGAGATACTTTTTTTAATTTTAACCAATCGATTGGAAATATTTTAGTGGGAGGGGTCTTTAATTGTTGTCTAGACCCTTTGTTGGATAAACCTCCAAAGACTTTGAAGAGAACTAAAATGGCAAAGAGAATTATCGAGGTAATGAAGGATTTAAATTTGATGGACATATGGAGAAAATTGAACCCTACTGAAAAAGATCACCCCTTTCAATCGGCACGGCATAATTATTTTTCTAGAATTGATTTATTTTTAGTTTTAGCTCAATTGCAAGTTAGAATTTTTTCTGACCGTTCGTTGCTGTTGACCTTTTGTTTCGGTACTAGAAAGTAGGAAATCCTTATCATTGGAGATTTAATTAGATGTTATTAAAAAGACCTGAGATTATTAAATATATGAGGGAACAAATTATTTTTTTTATTTACAAACTAATCAGCATTCAGTACAGTAAATTTGTTTTATAGGATGCTTTAAAAGCATATTTGAGAGGTCAGATCATTAGTTATACAGCTAGAGTTAAAATGCCACACTTGATTGAAAGTCAACATTTGGAAAAAGAAATTGAAAAGTTAGAAAAGGAATTTCAGAATAATTCTACTGAAGATAATAAGATCCATTTATCTAAATTAAAATTATGTTATAAAATATTGCAATCATATAAATATGAGAAAGTGATTCAAAGATCGAAACAGTGTTATTATTAGTTAGGCAAAAAAGCATATAAGGTTTTAGCTTGGCAATTAAAAACGGAACAAGCATCAAGAACAATTAATGCCATTAAGAAAGATTCAGAGATTACTTTTAAACCTCAGGAAATTAATGAGGATTTTTTTTAGATTTTATAACGAACTGTATACATCTGAAGTAGATAAAATACTTAGCAAATTGATTTGTTTTTGGCTAAATTAAATTTGCCTTCATTGACTGGGAAAGATATTAATAATTTAGATTGTCCTTTCACAGTTTTGGAATTAAAGGAAGCATTGCAATCAATGTCAGGAGGAAAGTCCCCGGGTGAAGATGGGTTTACAGTAAAAGTTTGTAAAGAATTTAATTATTGGTTGTTTCCGGTTTATATGGAAGTTTTGAAGCAGGCAACTGAGGTGGGTTCATGTTCAGAATCGTTTTCAAAGGCGTTGATCACTATTATTCCAAAGAAAGATAGAGATCCATAAAAAAGTTTCTTCTTATTGACCAATATCATTATTAAATGTAGATTATAAAATTGTTGTGAAAGTATTACCTAACAGATTGGCTAATTATTTACAAAAATTATTAATGATGATCAAGCTGGATTTATAAAGGGTCGAAACTCAATTGATAATGTCACTAAATTGATTTCTATACTTAATGCTGCTAGACAACAACTAATCAACCAATGATAGTGGTGTTAGATGCATAAAAGGTTTATGATAGGGTTGAGTGGAAATATTTATTTTACGTTTTGGAAAAATTTCAATTTGGACCTATTTTCACTACTTGGGTTAGAGCTTTATATACAAATCCTACAACACAAATAATGACGAATGGTCTGATTTTATCGGCTTTTACATTATCTCGATCAACTAGGTAAGGCTGTCCTCTTTCACCAGCGTTGTTTACATTGGTCATAGAACCTTTAGCTCAAGCTGTTAGGCAAAATGTGGATATTAAAGGTATAAAAGATATTAAATCACCAGTCTGGGTTAAAGTTGAGTTGGATCAAATTCTTGAAAAAGAAATTAGTCAATTTATTTATAAATGGAATCCTTTGTTGTTACAAAAATATAATTTACCAGTATTAAGACATATATTGGATATTTGGTATAAGCAGGATCAGCTTATAGGTTCTAAAGGGAAATTTTCGATTAAATCACCATTGTATCAGAATAAATTAATTCTGTTTTCTTTAAATAATCCATATTTGAAAAATTGGAAATTTAAAGAAATTATTATTATACAAAATTGTTTTGAGGCGAGTAAATTTTCTACATTTAATAGATTACAAGAGAAATTTGGTATTTCTGTAAATTCTATTTTAGTTTATTATCAAGTTCGAGATTTCTTGCGAATACAATTTGGTAAGGAATTAATTTTACCAAGTAAATCTAAGTTGGAGATTATAATGGTTGGAAAGGATATGAAAGGATTTATATCGGATGTATATAGGTTGTTGCAAGAAAAGATGGATAAAGTTAAGATAAATAGAATAAAAGAAAAATGGGAGAAAATTTAGATATTGAATTGTATTGGGAGGAATGTTCAAATATATGTATGGATAGTTTTACAAAATTAATTAATGTGAGATATAATATGGTTAATTATAATTTTATTCATAAATTATGTTTTACACCTGGGAATTTTAAGAAATATGGATTTTGACCTACAGATTTGTGTTTTAGATGTGGTGAAAAGACAGGTACTTCTGTGCATTGTGTATGGACATTAAGAAAGTTATACTTTTTTGGGAAAAAGTTATTAAATTTTTGAGAGATTTATTTACAATCGATTTTCAAATGGATTCAATGATATGTTTACTGGTATATATAAATGCTGTTACATTGGGATTAGTTGATAAGCAACAATTGGCATTTTTGCTGTTAGGGTTAGCGGTTGCAAGAAAATATAGTGATAACTTGGAAAAATGATATGGGATTGAATATACAAAGATGGCATAATGAATTGCAATCCTGTTTATATTTGGAACAAATAACTTGCAATTTACGAAATAATAATTAAATTTTATTAAAATGCGGAGTTTATATTTGGATTGTATACTTATTGCTCTTAAGTAAGCATTATGTAAAGAGTTGGCACGTTGATTAATTAATTTTAAATGTATAATTTTTTAAGGCTCCGAGGGGTGAGAGACCGAGTCAAGATGATGTAGTTAGTAGAGGGAGGGAGGGGTGGAGGTTATTATCATCACCAGTATTATTTTTAAACTTTTCCTTCTTTTTATATATCTGTATTTGTATCTTGTATTTTCCCTTTTTTTGTAATAACTTGTAAATAAAATTTTCCAAAAAAGAGAATCGAGGCTTTTCTCACAGTAAATCAGATATGCGGTGAATTATCAGTTTGCTACCCAGAGTGGTGTATACTCGATTATAGGAGATAGCTGCATTACAAATGTTGTAGATGAATCTTTAGAGGTGATGCAAGATATCCATAATTAATTTGACATTTTTAGACAAGGACTGAGGGGCAGAATGAATGGCTTTCTTGGTTAAACTGAATACTTTGACGGCCATGAGGGGCTCATGTATCTTAAATGCAATTGTGATGTTAGCTAATTTAAAAAAATTTTTTCGAAACTTTATTTATTAATTTTAACATATGAAGAAAGTAAGAAATTCACGTACAGAAAAAATACAAAATAAATTAATACAAGTACAAAGTAACATAGCTAATACAATTCCAATCTCAGCATCTCCCCCTAACAACTAAAAACTAAGACTAAAAAAAACTATTTTAACCCCAAAACCCCCCACACCCCAACGATAAAGAGTGAAGAATTAATACTATTAGTATAATTTAAAAAAATAAAAAATATATATCTTAAAAAAAAGATCGATATATATAAAAGACAAAAAAAATATTAATTAAGTATTAATTATTAATCCAAAAAAAAATTATTATATAAGAATATATATGACAAAACAAAAACAAAAAGAACTTGAACAAAAAAAAACAACTAATAATAAAAAAACTTAAAAAAAAGAAAACATATATATAGAAAAAATATATAATAAAAAAAAGTTTTTTTAAAGAAAAAAAGATTAATTCAAACTTATTTAAATTGTATATAATCAATAAATGGGGTCCACTTTAACTCATAAAAAGACATCTTATCTTGTATAGAAAAAGATATTCTTTCCATAACCAAACAAAATTTCATCTCTGAATACCACCTATCTTAAGACAATACATTTCTATTCTTCCAAGTAATCGCTATACATTTCTTAGCCACTGCCAGCGCTAAGTAAATAAAAGAGATCTGGTAATTATCTAATTCTAAATCAATCAACGGTTGCATATTCCCTAATAAAAATATATCAGGGTCTAATACAATATGAAGATTATATATAGATTATTAAATACAGATTGAATACCTTTCCAAAATTGTTGTAACTGTTCACACAACCAAACAGCATGTAAAAAAGTACCAGAAACCTGATCACAACGAAAACAAAGATCTGACTTACTAAAACCAATTTTTTTTAATTTATCGGGTGTTAAATATAATTGATGTATAAAACAATAATTAATCATCGCCAATCTAACATTAATCAATTTTCGAACACTATTACGGCAGATTTCAGACCAATCTTCCTCAGTTATTGTTAAACTTAAATCTTTTCCCATTTCATTTTATCTTTATCCCAATCTATTTTACTTTCACTTTCCAACAAAATACGATACAAACCTGATATATAACCCTTTTTTGGAAATGAGAGCACATATTTCTCAAAATCAGTTTCAGACAGTAAATTCATTTGATGACCACATACCTGTTTTACAAAAGTTCTTAACTGATAATACACAAATATAGAATAACCACTTATATCAAATCTCTTTTGCAATTCTACAAAAGAACAAAAATGACCTTCTAAAAAACAGTCAGATAAATTATGTATTCCTTTCTCCTCCCATTGTTTCAAAATAGTATTAGATACCGTGAAAGGAACAAGTTGATTATTATATAATGGCAATCTTCCCGACCACTTATTTTTCAATCCCATTTTATGTAATTTACTTGTCCATAAATTCATTAAATGTTTCAATATTGGTACATCATAAGTTCATAACAAATTTTTATTCCATCGAAATAAAAATTCATTCGAAAATTTTCCAGAAATAACTGCCAATTCTATCTGTGCCCAACTAGACATATCTTGTGTGGCCATTAATGCGCTAAGAAATCTAAATTGAACTACTTCATAATAAAATTGAAAGTTAGGTAGCCGTAACCCTCCAAATTGAAAATCCCACATCAATTTTTTCAATGCCACCCTAGGAAATTTTCCTTTCCACAAAAAATCCCTAATTACTTTATATAAATCCTTAAAAAATATTTTTTGTAAACAACAAGGAATTGATTGAAATCACACAACCAAACAAGATGGCGTAAGGATCAGACGTCCCTTCCAGTCCTCTCCTGACTCTATCTTATTGTTTTGTCTAGAAATGCCCATTAAAATTCTTTAAAAGTTTAGACAACTTCAGTGCTGTTAATTTAACTTCTGATGGTACAATTGGTGAAAAAGAGCAACAAAAAAAAACGACAACAGATCATCAGAAAACTACATTTTCCAAAAGTTCAAGTTTTGGAGCCTACCTGTGAAAAAGACACCGGGACTCAGCGTGAAATAGATCCCAGGAGAGAGGTACAGTGTTCGGATGCAGAGCTCTATGTTACATCAGTAGAGCCCCCTAAAGAGATTTAAAAGGGGGGATGATAAGGGAGAAGAGGAGAAGACAGAAGAAATGTACTGAAAGGATATTAATGAGTTTAAATGTTGCAGAATGGGAAGTCTTCCTACCAATAATTGGAATTGGGAAGATTACAGAATGGATTAATTATATTCATTATAACCAACAGAGATTTATCAATTATTCCAAAGATGTATTGAGTGCCCTGGGAGAATAGGTTGATGCGACCAGCAACATGACATGGCAGAATCAACAGTCTTTGGACAGGTTAATAGCTAAAGAAGGAGGTGCTTGCGTTATGTTTGGCAAGCAATGATGTACCTTTATTCCAAACAGCACAGCTCCAGATGGTTCCTTTACTCGGGCTATGAATAAACTTAAGAATCTGTGGCAAGATTTAAATGAAAATACTGGTTATAGCCACCGTTTCTTTAACTGGTTACATGCGAACATTGGACTTTAGTGTTCATAGGTTACTAAGTTGTGATGATTGCAGTAGTCGTTTTAGTAATTCTCCTCTTGACCGGATGCTGCTTATTGCCGCCCATTAAGAGAGTTTATTTGACTTGGGTAAGCCCATCTGCCCTGACGATGCTGCAAAGAATGAAATCGGTGAGGGTTGAGAATGAGCAGTGGGAGGAGAAGGAGATACAGGCTCAGATAGAATTGGAGCATTGGGATGCTGAGTGTTGGAGTCTGGAGAATATAGATGAGTATGGGAAATAGGCAGTGAGGAAGTGTCCGATGGTTTGTTAGGGACGAGTGTGAAAAGTTCCCTTTGTTGGGATATGCAGCTTATAAACCTCCACGACTGCTTAAGAAGTTGTGATGAAATCACAAAAGGGGGAATGAGAAGGGAAACGGTTAACAGCTAGTGATAGTGTAGCTAGGTTTGGCAACATTCTAGTAAGGCGGGCATGGAAAATCAAAAGGACCAATTAGCATGACGACAAACTGTAGGAATTTACTCTGAACCAATCAAACGAGCAGGTCTCATAAGAGGCTGTAAATCATTTGTAGCGATAGAATTTGTACTTAGTAGGAATTGCATTGGGTAAGAATGTATTGTGTGAACTATTGATTGGCCCAAATGTAACTACGCCCATGTGTGAGCAAGACAAAGGAATGAGCTTTGAAACCCGAGGTCAGTCACTGACAGTTTTCACAGGGAAAGCATCCATGTGAGGATTTGTGCAGATAACTCACAATCCTGCAATATAAAGGAAGTCTGACCAAGACAAAAGTTTTGGCAACGTCATTTCGTAGAATCCACCAAAAGAAGTGGAATCCACAACAGTAAATATGCAGTGAAGGGGAGGTTATTGTCTATCTTGGAGGAACTGTTCATCGCTCTTTAAAAGTGGATTCTCATGTAGATAGGATGCTGAAGAAGGCTTTTGGCATGCTGGACTTTATAAATCATAGTATACAATATAGGAGCTGGGAGGTGATGTTGAGACTGTTCAAGGCATTGGTGAGGCAAGGTTTAGAATACTGTGTGCAGTTCTGGTCCCCAAATTTTAGGAAGAATATTAAGACAGTAGAGAGGGTGCAGAGAAGATTTACTAAAATGTTGCCTGGATTGTAGGATGTGGAATACAAAGAAAGATTGGGTAGACTGGGCCTTTATTCATTTGAGCATAGAAGGTTGAGGGGGGATTTGATAGAGGTATATAAAAGTATTAGTGGGATAGATAGAGTAGATGTGAATTGGCTCTTCCCCTTGAGGGCAGGTGAGATTGGAACGAGGAGTCATAAGAGTCAGGGGGAAGAACTTTAGAATTAACATAAGAGGAAGCTTCTTCACTCAGAGAGGGGTGGCTGAGTGGAATGACCTTCCAGACGAGGTGGTTGCAGCAGGGTCAGTTTTGTCATTTAACAAAGGGTTGGATGATTACATGGATATGAAGCCACTGGTGGGTTATGGAGAGGGAACAAGTAGTTGGAACTAGTGTAATTCACTTAAATTGATGAGGACTAAAGGGCCGTAATGGCCTGTTTCCGTACCATAATTGTTACATAATTTTATGGTTCCAGATGAACTGGACTAAAAGACCTCATCTTCAGAGCAGATATCTCGGAGACGAGGGGTTTGAGAGAAATGAACAGATTTCTTCCAGGTGACTGGGTGTGAGAACGTGTAGTCGAGGTAGTTGTGTTAGTTTGTTTGTTTGCAAATATGCCTTGTCTCCTGAGATGGAGACGGGTCGATCAATGAAGGGGAGGGTGTGGCCAGAGATGTACTTAGTGAATTTGGGGGCAGGGTGAAATTTATCAGCAAAGTGAATAAAGTTGACGAGCTCATCATGGGTGCATTAGGCAACTCCCATATAGTCGTAAACATACAGCAGGAAATTTAGACCACACTTTCCAGGTTCTAGTATTTCCTAATGTTAAAAGTTGTCATTGTCATGATAATGAATATGTATGAGATGTACCCAACGGGTGATGCAAGCACTGTAAGTGTGAAGTGGAAGGCATGGCTGGAAGAATTTGAATCCTACGTCGACAGTCGTGGCCTATTTCTAGATACCGGTACAGTTGAACAAAAAGCGCAGAGAAGGGCGTTACTTCTTTTCACTGCTGGTCCTGCAGTTCGGGAAACATTTAAGACACTTTTGAATACTGGAAGAAAGGATGAGTACCGGAAAGCGGTAGATGCATTAAATGCACACTATGTAGTGACACCGAATGCTACATTTCAACACCATTTGTTTCAGAGAACGAGACAAGAAGATGGCCAGACAATTGCTCAGTACGTGACGAGACTACGCCAGCTAGCTGTTGGATGCAATTACATGCCAGCTGATTTGGACAACCAATTATTGGATCAAGTCGTACAGCACTGCAGATCAGATAAACTCAGAAGACATCTACTAGAAAGAGGGAGTGAGTTGGAACTCACCGATGCTTTAACCATTGCTGCTGCATTAGAGGCTGTTGAAGGGCAATTTCATACCTTGACCCTGAAAGACAACTCAAGCCAGCAAATTAAGAGGCTCTCACATCGCCATAATCAGCCAAGATATACATCGACATAGGACGTGGAGTGTTATCGATGTGGAAACCGAGGTCACTTTGGAAAAGACCCATATTGCCCGGCCAAAGGCAAAGTTTGCAGAAAGTGTGGAGGTAAGGATCACTTTGCAAAGAAGTGCAAAAGCAAGTCCAATGCAGACCAGAAGAGGAAGAGTACAACTTCCAAAGGCAAAGCCTGGGGGAAAGGAAAGTATCCTGGAAAGAAAGATACCATTCGCCAGATAGACGGTGACGATGATGATACCCAGGAGGGACAGAGTTGTTACCAATTTACGTTGAATGAAGTACATCATGAGAAGGTCCCAGTGATCATTGGTGCAGTGACAGTGCAGGTCATTGTAGACTCAGGCAGTGACAGTAATGTGATTGATCGACATTTATGGGAGAAGTTGAAAAGGAAGTGTTCCAAGAAACTGTATCCATACACAGCAACCAAGCCATTGCAGACCATTGGATGTTTTACTGCAACTGTTGAAGCTGGAGATAAGTACACCGAAGCAGAGTTTATGGTCATAGAAGAGAGGGGAGAACCATTGCTGAGTAGAAGCACAGCGCAAGACCTGGCAATACTTCATATTGGAGCTTGTGTCAATTCAATTCAGTCATACGAGGATATGAAGCAAGAATTCCCCGCAGTCTTCCAAGGAGTAGGAAAGCTGAAAGGTCGACAATTGAAGCTAGCGGTAGATGAAACCCAAGGCACAACCCAAGGCACAACCAATGCGCCGAACTCCGTTTGAACTTCGTGGGAAAGTCGAAGCCAAAATTAAAGAATTGATCGAACAAGACATTATTGAACTGGTGGAACATTCGACACAATGGGTCAGTCCCGTAGTGATTGTGCCCAAACCAAAGGGTGACATAAGACTATGTGTTGACATGAGAATGGCCAATGAAGCTATAATTAGAGAACGACACCCTATACCAACAGTGGAGGAAATACTTCAAGAACTAACTACCAGTAAGATATTGTCAAAAATTGATCTGAAATGGGGCTATTATCAATTAGAGCTGGATCCAGGTTCCCGAGATGTAACGACATTTGTGACTCACTGTGGATTGTATCGTTACAAGAGACTATCATTTGGAATTAATCCATCTTTGGAGATCTACCAGTATGAAATCCATCGAGTGATTCAAGGCATTCCTGGAGTTGCCAACATTTCTGATGACATCATAGTCCATGCACCAACGAAGGAAGAGCATGACAAACGGTTGAGGCGTGTACTATCTAGACTACAGGAGGCAGGCCTTACCGTGAATGGAAACAAGTGCCAGTTCGGTGTGTCAGAAATGGACTTCTTGGGACACAGACTTACATGGGAAGGACTAAACCCTGCAGAGGCCAAGGTGAAAGCTATTGCAGAGGCACGTGCACCTCAGAACGCAACAGAGGTGAGGAGTTTCCTGGAATTGGGCAATTTTTGTGCAAAGTTCATTCCTAATTTCGCTACAGTGGCAGAACAACTAAGGAAACTAACCAAGAAAGGTGTACCTTTTCATTTTGGATCTGAGCAGAAGAAAGCATTCACAGCGCTGAAGCAAAGCCTGGCAGATGCAAAAACTCTTGGATATTACAATCCGGTGGCATCAACCAAAGTCATAGCGGATGCCAGCCCGGTTGGTTTAGGAGCCCTGTTGGTCCAGATGCATGATGGAGGACCAAGAATCATTGCCTATGCCAGCAGATCGTTATCAGATGTGGAAAGAAGATACTCTCAGACAGAGAAAGAAGCACTCGGACTTGTATGGGCCTGTGAGAGGTTCCATGCATATTTATACGGCATTGAATTTGAACTCATCACAGATCATAAGCCATTAGAGGTGATCTATGCACCTAGATCCAAACCATGTGCCAGAATAGAGAGATGGGTACTCAGACTACAACCCTACAAATATAAAGTAATCCACATTGCAGGGAAAACAAACATTGCAGATCCGCTGTCCAGATTGGTGAAGGTTGGTGGTCCACAATCCAAGTCAGAATTGGGAACAGAAACAGAGAGCTTTGTACGCGTCGTAGCTATTCAGGCGACACCGAAAGCTGTGACTATGAAGGAAGTCGAGAGAGAATCTGAACGTGATCCAGAACTCAAGGAAGTAAGAGAATGCATACAGAGTGGACAATGGGACAAGTGTACTCACAAGGCTTACATTCCCATTAGAGACAAACTTTGTTGCATCGGACGGTGTGTATTAAGAGGTTGCAGATTGGTGATACCGCAAAGATTGAGACTGAAGATCGTATCCTTAGCGCATGAAGGACACCTAGGTATTGTTGGTACCAAGCAAAACCTCAGGACCAAGGTATGGTGGCCAGGTTGTGATAAAGACGCAGAGACATTTGTTAAAACTTGTCATGGATGTCATATCACAAGTAGGAGTAATCCGCCAGAACCGATCCAGAGTACACAACTCCCGACAGGACCATGGATCGACGTAGCTGTTGATTTTCTTGGACCTTTACCGACGGGTGAATCAATTATGGAAGTGATAGATTACTACAGCAGATACTATGAGTACGTGGTTTTGAAGTCCACAACCACTGAAAAAACAATACAAGCATTAGCAGAGATATTCGCAAGATATGGATTACCTGTTACATTATACTCTGACAATGGTCCACAATTCATTTCAGAGACATTTGCGGAATACATGAGGACCACAGGTATCCACCATCATAAAGTAACTCCGAAATGGCCGTAAGCCAACGGAAAAGTAGAAAGACAAAATCAATCCATTGAAAAACGATTGAGGATTGCACATGCAGAAGGACAAAATTGGCGAGAAGCATTGCTATCTTATGTGGCTGTCTATCAAGCAATGCCTCATGCAACCACTGGAAAAAGTCCTGCAGAAGCATTTTTTGGAAGAAAAATCCGCACAAAAATGCCAGAAATAAAGGAAATCCGAGACGACCAGGAGATGAGGGACCACGATGCTGAAAAGAAAGGTGCAGCAAAGCTGTACACAGATTCGAAACGTGGAGCCAAGTACTCAGACATCATGCCAGGAGATAATGTTCTAGTGAGGCATGAAACTGGTGGTAAGCTAGATACACCTTATTACGATCAACCCTATACTGTCGTATCCAGAAGTGGCAGTATCGTGACAGTCAAGTCTCCGACTGGAGTCCTGTATAAAAGAAATGTATCAGGTGTAAAAAGGTACCAGTCCAGAGATACATCGAGCGAAGAGGTTGAAAGGCCAATACGAGATGCTGAAACTGAGAGACCTGATGATGTTCCAGAGGCAGTTACCAGCACTCCTGATGAAGTGACTAGAGCGTCAAAAACACCCGAAGCCGTGGTGAGCAGTATTTCCGACGCCGAGAGTGAACAACCGAGAAGCGACGACAATATCGCAGGCAGGCCGAAACGAAACCGGAAAGTGCCCAACCGATACGAAGACTTTGTGCCATAGTTTTAATAAGAACTTTGGAACAGTATTTTAATCTTATATCATAAAGTGCATGTATGAGTGCTGTAGGAAGTAAACTTTATGTAGTTGAGTTATAGTATTACCATTAGTTACGATGTTTGTATGTTTCCAAGGGATATTGGTAAGTGAAGGTAAAGTTTATTTCTGATTAAAGGAGGGATGTCATGATAATGAATATGTATGATATGCACCGGAAGTCACGTGGTATGAGAGAGATAAGAACACAAGCAGGAGAACAAAGGAAACGGGAAAATAAAACCACTGAGAAGTTTACCTCATAAAACTTCATGTTTTACCTCATGTTTTATTAACTTCACATTTCGGGCCACAAATGTGACAGTCATCTTCATGGAATCGAAGGGTTGATATTCCGAATTATTATCTTATTAATCCAATAAACTAAACTCTGTAGATGCAGCTTTATGCAGCTTTAATTCGCTGAAATAACAGTTTAATATTTTGCATAAAATTGCGTTAATATTTTCATAAGGATGAATAAACAAAGCGCACTGTATAATAAAATAACGATATTCAAATTTAAAGAGATATACAAGAAGAAATAAGACGAACAAATATGAAATAAGACGAAATAAGGTGAATTCTAAGAAAATTATCTCGAGCTTAAGTTTCCATAGTTCTGTGACAGTAGCGACACGATTGAAATAAACCATAAATTGATGTGAGTCCCAGATTCAACTGCTTCTTTGAAACTCGTGCACTGCTCTTTAAGAGCGAGCCCATCACGTCACCACGTCGGCTGTGACGTCATGACGCAGCCGAAAGGGCGCACGCGGTGGCCAAGGCCACGAGGAATTCGTGAACCCGATGGCGCAATCTTGACGCAGCTGCTCCACTACCGTTGCCATCACATACCTCTCCTGATTGAAGGACATTTTAACATCAGTCGTTGACATTCAGAATACTAATCTGGCTTATATGCACTTTCATGAATTCAAGCTCCATGTCATTTTTGAGATATATAAGAGAATGAATCTTCTGAACTAATGTCCTTGCAGTAAATAAGATCAGGACAAATGTCTTCTACCAACCTGCCTTTGCCACACAAAACAATAGCAGCAGGAGATTATAATGAGCCCCTGGAAAATCTAGATTCAGGAGCATTTTTGGTTAAAAGGTGAAGGCCAACATTAGTCATAAAATCCAACTGTGCCACAAAACAGCCTTTGTCCATTTCAGAAAAGAAACATTCAAAGATCATAGGCTTAAGCATAGCACTAAGCACTTGATCTAAGGAACAGCAGTGATTTGCAATCTCATGTATACTTTGTAGATTTGGAAGATCGATATCTGGCATCTAAAAGCCATGAAGTTATACCACCACTACTAGCCCTTCAATAAGCAAACACCATCTCCCATGCACCTCACTCACTTGCTTGGATCTACTGAAGTAGAGTGGAAGCAAATAATAAAATCTTCAAACTCATCCTCAACAATCAGTTGGAAGAGTCACAGAAAAGATTTACAAGGATATTGCTGGGACTAGTGGGCTTGAGGAATATAGAGAATAGACGAACTGGGTCTTTATTCCTACAACATAGGAGGAGGATGGGTGACTTTATAGAGATTTACAAAATATTGAGGGGCATGGATAAAATGAGTGTGCTTTATCTTTTTCTCAGGGTAGATGATTACAGAACTAGAGGACAGATGTTCAGGGTGAGAAGGGAGAGATTTATGAGGGACCTGAGAGGCAACGTTTACCATTCAGAGGTGTTCTCAATCTTGAATGAGCTGACAGAGGAAACTGCAGAAGCTGGCTCAATTTCAATGTTCAAAATACATTTGGATTCATATTTGGATAGGAGGGCTGAGAAAGTTATGGACCAAATGGGACTAGCTCAGAATGCCATCTTGATTGGCATGGGTGAGTTAAGCTAAAGGCCCTGATCCATGCAGTATGACTCTTTGATTATCTAACCCCGTGACTTTGAAAAATAATCATGAAAAACAGCAGTTGATGCCACAAGATGTGATGTCTGCAAACATCAAGTAGAAATTGACTGAATAATTTGTATTCATCCACAGTTACACTGGGAAGGTGACTGGCCATGTATTTCACATCCATAGGTGCACATCACATGTTTATCTGCAGATAAACACATGCAGATAAACACAAACATGATGAAGAGTTTTACCAAAAGCAACCATAACGCAATTAAGACATCAATGGTAAAATTTAATTGGAAGATCTATTATTAATTCAACCACATTCCATTGGTATACAGTAATGATTTCACAGGTAGACATTTGCTTTGGAAAATAATATATCTTTCCCTGGGAATATGTACAATGCTTTCAACATGATTCATTCAAGCATGAATGAAAAGCGTATTCAAGGGTTGACTCCTCAGAGACATCGGTTAAGCAGTGCAGCTAAAATGGATAAGACATCGGAGTGATTCTCATACCCTGAGTCATAGAATCAGACAGCACGGAAATCAGCCTTTTGGCCCTTTATTTCCATGCTGGTCCTCAAGCACCTCTTCCTACTAATCCCAGACTTTCATGCTGTTCAGCTTGTACATCTATGTACTTAAGTGTTTTGAGAATACCTGCCTCTACCCCTTCACAGATCATTCCAGATTTCAAACACTGACTGAAAAAACCTTCTCAAATACTTGCTAAGTTTACCACTTATTGTTTGCCTATGCTCACTGATCATACACATGCTAGTCTTGGCTGAGGCACTTCTTTTCATGCTGTTTGACCATCTGCCTTTGATGCAGAATATGAGGGTCATCCAGACTATTGTGTCTGTCTAAACACTTCATAATTGTGTAAACCTCAATCAGGAGCCCCCTCCCTCCAAAATAAATAGCCATCCTGGCTTCTTGAGCTAATAATGCCAAGTGGAAAGCACTCGAAACTTCTGATACTAGAACCTGAAACAAAAACATAAATGGTGGAAGTATCAGTTTAACTTTTGAGTTTTTAGGACAGGCCCTGGGCCTAAAATGTTAACTGGTTCCTATTTCCACAGGTGCTGCTTGACTAGCTAAATTCCTCCTGCATTTCTCTTTTGTTAATGAAGGCAAGAGACCTGTGTGCCTTTTTAACCACCTTAATCAACTGTGCTGCCATCATCAGGAGTTCTTGGACATGTACACCAAAGACTCCATCTCTTGGTACATTTTAAGGTCTTACCATTCATTGCATATACTCTGGCCTGTCAGTCCTTTCAAAGTGATTCACCTTATATTTTTCAAGATCAAATTCCATCTCATCTGTTATTTTTTTGCACAGCTTATGAACAAATCAATATCATTCTGCAGCTATAGATTTCCTTCCTCACTATCAACATCATTAGCAACTTTTCTATCAAACTTGGTAATCATTCCCATCCAGTATGTTAGAGTATGAAACAAACAGAGAAGGACCCAGCACTGATCTCTTCAGTAACCCCTGATCACAGGAATCAAACTCCTTGATCATCACCCATCACCAAGGTAATTGTGAATGAAATTTGCTAAACTTTCCTCGATCCCAGTCTCCACAGTACAATCCACAAGACCATAAGAGTGGCAGAGAGGATCAATGGAGTCTCCCCCCCCCCCCACCCCATTTGATGTGATCTACTGGGATCGTTATCTGAAGAGGGCATGCAAAATCATTGAGGCTCTCTTCCGCCCCTCACACAGCATCTTTCAAATGCTCCTATCAGGGAGGAGATACAGGAGGATCAGAGCCAGCACCACCAGGCTGAAGAACAACTTCCCACAGGCAGTGAGAATGGTAAGCAACCAAGGAACTGCTCACACTAACCATCCAAAACTCTCATTTATGCAAAGTAATATCTATTATTACAAGCCCAAAGGTCCCCAAAACCCAGCAGCAATAGATATTAACCACGACAAATGATTATTTAAACAAAAGTTGTTTTTAAATAACTTTAAACATGAAAATAGAATAAAACTTTTACTTATCTCTATTTACTTAACTAACCCAAATTGACCCCTTCTAATTCTTAGCGCTTGTGTATGATGTGTGTGTAAATTTAATAAAAGTTCTTTGGTTGACAGTTCAATATCACTTCTCCTTCTTCCAAGTTCTCTGGCTGCAGGCAATTCTTATACTGTGCACAGAATTTAACATGTATAAAGTTCAGCAGGCTTTAGTGCTCGAAAGGTAAATGTTTACCGCTCAGGAAGGTTCTTGAAGGGTTAGAGAGAGATTTGTTATTCCAGGATTTCCACAAATGAGATACCACCATTAGTCACCTCAATGTCTCGCTGATGAAACTAGCCCCATCAGGGTTCTCCAGATGATAACCTCTTTCCTTCAGGCTACTACAAAGTTCCTTTCTGTTCCACTTATTCCAAGTGAAAAATAGCTCTTCCAGCCATCCGCCACTCTGGAGCTTTCTGTTTCTAATCAGATTTTCATGGCTTGCTTCAGCCATGACCGTTCAGTCTCTTTCAGTGTCACATACACACTGGCTGAGAGTTTGCTGAGCTTGTCTCACCTCTCTCTCTCTCTCTCTCTCTCTCTCTCTCTCTCTCTCTCTCTCTCTCCATCTCCCAACTGCTAGAAAGCCCATGTGATTCTTTCACTTGCAAACCCGCCCCCTCACCTTCTTCAACAAACCACATGAGTTCTCCTTTTTGATCAACCTGTTGTCTTAGGTAAACAAAACCCAGCAGTTACCATTCTGTGAGCACTCTCTAGTAAGGTCAGAAGCCTTGTAGTTATTCAATCAGCCAGCCTGTTTCCAATCCAAGACAATGGCCTATTCATTTCATGACGTCAATTCAATTTGCACCTACTTGTGAAATGTGAATAGCATGCTCCATTGTTTCTGTAAATTTCACTGAATATGAATTCTTCAATCTTTCAAATAAGATTTGATTTTAAATGTGTGTATGTAACCTACTCTAGTCTTAACAAATTCTCCCAATATTTATCTACTCCATTACACTATTTATTTATTTTTATAGATACACTTATACTGCATATGTATTATTTTTCTGTTTGTGTGTTATGTTTGGTTGTACGTCTGCATGTTTTTGCACTGAGGACCTGAGAACATTATTTCGTTGGGTCGAACTTGTACAATCAGATGATAATAAACTTGACTCCAACCTTCTTGCCCAGGGTCCTTGTCAAAGGACTGTGTGAAGTCAATGGGGACAACATAATTGCGCTACTTGGTTGACACACTGAGTCACCACCACATATATATTCAATCAATTAGTCTTACAGGAATTCTCCATAACAAAGCTGATCAATTCCTGCCATCATGAAGCGCAGATGAGTATTCTTCCTGAGTTTTTCCAATAATTTCCGGATCACTAATTGTAAATTTTCTAGTTAAATTCCTTGGCTATCATTTGCTGCCCTTTTTATTATATGCACCACATTCGCTGTCCTCTATCGGACACCACTTGTTTCCTTTAGTAGCGAAGGATACTCAACAGTTCACTGGGATTATCCTCCTTTATGCCTTTCTTTACTTAAGATAACATATTTTGGACATATTATCACAAGTCAGAGAGCACAGAAACTTGTCCATACCAAACCAATGTGCCCTCATGCAGCAGTCTCTGTAATCTCATTAGATCAACAACCCTCCAAATCCCCTCCCACTCCTGCAGTTATTCGTGTTCTTGCCTCTCCTTGAATTTTCTCACCTCAATATTCTTACAAATGATAAGTATTCATTTCAGACCTGCGACAAGTTTGAACACTCTCCCAGTGTCTACGTAGATGTTCCCTGGGGGCTCTGGTTTCCTATCACCATTCAAAACGTACCAGGGGTGCAGGTCAATTGGGTGGAATTGAGCAGCATAGGCACATGGGCCAAAATGGATCTTATTTATTTTAAAATTGTCTCCATTTTTTTTAAATCTCCTCCATCCTTAATTTCCACTCAGATTGTTCATTTGCTTCATGATGTGTCTAATTCTTTTTCTGGTTACTGTCTTGGCCTTAACATACATATAACATTCTTTGGATTTTATTTAATTTTGTCAGCTGGTGCTATTCACCCTCCTATTTATTTTTAAGTACCCCCTCCCCCACCACACACAACTCCAACAGAAGTGCAAAGGGCCTTTAGGGCTTCTCCTGTTTTCAGTTCTTTACTCTTGGTGTCTCTTGCATTGATACTCTTACCTTTGGCCACTGTCCCTAACCTCTCTCTGCTTCATTTCTGAATGATTCCCATTGACCACAAATAAACTCACCTGAATGTAGCTGCTCTCACTCCATGTTTGTCAGATCCTGTCTTATTATATGAAATAAGCTTTCCCCCACCTCGGGTCTTTTTTTCCAATCTATTTTTTCCATCTCCATAACAACCTGAAACATTATATTTTAGGTTATTACTTCAGTAAAGCTACATGACTTATACTCCCTCCAATTGTCTGTTGATGTTCTCAAGGATTAAATGTAGTTCTGCCCCTTCTCAAAAATGACAATACCAATGGGCTTAAAATAAATGTTTTCTGAATGGCTCCGAATCTTTCACACTTAATCGCAGTTAATCAAGGAGAAGTTGAAATCCTCTTTCATGATTACTCAATTATTTTTAGACTTCTCTGAGACTCATTTGCAAATATGTGTCTCCATCCCCCACTGACTGGTTCAAGGCTTCTAATGCACCTCCTCCCTTCTGCACAGCCCAGCAAGTCTTCACCAGGTTAAGAGATACCACAGAGTTGATGTGTGAACCGGCCTTCCCAGGAAACCAGCATTCCAAGGAGCTAAACCAATCATTCAGTTAACTGCACTGTTTGAAAAGAGCCAGAACAGCTAACATTATTTGGTAATCTTCATGTTGATCTACTTTGATGGCAAGATATTTTGTTCTGAATAGAACTTTGTTTATACATGTTTTCTGCTTCTCTCACTAGCTTGGTGAATATATACCTATAAATCTCACAGTTGCATAATTCCAATATTATCTATTTTAATTTCATATTTCTAGTATCTGTGGAATTTTGCCCTTCCAGCATTGATTTTGTTCCTTCTCATGTTATTTCTCATTCCTTTTGTTCTTCAATTTACATCTCTTCCAGAAAATTAATACGTTGTCATTATTCTCTCATCTATCACTATCACCACTAGTATTATTCAGTCTCTCTTGGTCTCCATCCTGTTTATAAATGCTAACATAGAATATAGATCATTGAAATCTGCAGCACAGTGCAGGCCCTTTGGCCAACAGTGCTGCGTCGACATCAGACACTACCAACTACTTAGAATTTTTTGACTGTGTAACACTCTTTTTTGCTGTTCCAGATATGCTCTTGGCTTTTAAATTATTTTTAGTTTCTTCTCTCTTTCCTCTGTGACTTAAAAATAAAACACAATTTCCATTTTTTTAGTCAGTTGGAATAAAATCCTATCAACCTGAAATGTTAATTCTGTTTCTGTCCCTATAGATGGTCCATGCATTACTGACATTCTCACATGTTCTAAGCTTATTTCAGTTTCCCAATCTACTCTTTGCTCTTGAACCACTGGATAATGGTGTTTTTGTGGGTTCTTATATTCTAAATCATATTAAAATAAATGAACTTCAATACTCTCCATCAGAAACAGCTCCAAATGAAAATAACTGATAACCATATGTTGAAAGCTAATTATCAAAAGGTAAATAAATCAAGCTACGTTATTGTTATTCCAGGCTTTATTACAGAACGTCCCCCTCCTGGCTTTGTTTTTTTTTCTATTCATTATTTCATTCTCAATCTCCCCTGAGACATTTTAAAAGCTTGAAATGTGAATATTTTTAAAATGCTTTTGTGAACATAGTGATACTTTTCATTCCTTTCCGTTATATGAATCTATTCACACTTTATACTGCCAAATAATATTTAGAAATACTCGAACTCTGCATCAGACCTTCTTAAGACTTAGCTTGTTTTTAAGAAAGTAATATGAATGCATCAATCGAGATTGAAGCTGAATGTTTAGCCCAGATACTTATTCCTCACAAGGAAAAACAAATTCTAACATCATAGATATCATATTAAACTGTATTATTAACTCAATATTATTAAAAGAAAACATTGGTTGGAATGAAATAACAAATAGCCGAAATAGAGTATAAATTGATTTTCACTGCAATTGTTTTCCAAGAATGGAAAATAGAGGAAGAAAATGAAATTTCAGCGACCCTTATTCCACGCCTTATAACATATGACAAATGTTGGCAACAGTCCAGTTGATTTTTCAGTTGTCTCTACCAATATTTTCCCCACTAAACCAAATGTAGTTTCCCACCTTCACTAATTTTACAATAAATTGGCATATGTTTGGACAGATGCCTGAAAAGTTACCCTCCTCAGTTTTTATGGCAGTCACCAAGTCAATTGCGCATACATGAGGTCCCAGGATCATTTAAAAAGGTTGAAATCCTGTTTACAGTCTCAAAACTGGGTGCGAGGCTGATTTTATTTTTGTCTTTATTTGTACATTTTTCAATGGATTCATCAGTAATTACCCATCCTCTGGTTTATGCTGACACTTTCCTTAACTTTCAGCTCTTTCACCTCCATTTCCTTATTCATCCATCTCTACTTAATGGTTGATAATCTAGAAATTATTTTCAGTTCGTCTATCACAATTAGTGGTGCAACTGAAGAGAACAATGCAGACACAAGGGAAAATTCTCAAATCATGAACTAGCATTCACAGAATATCGAACTTTGTCTACAAAGGACATTCAAATTGACATTCACTATGTTCATCGTCTGTGACAAACATACATCATTTAAATCTGCACAGCTTATGGGGTTTTTTTTAACCTAATTACCTTTGAAGAATAGGGAATATTTATGATGAATTCACTCTCTGAAGATCCAGAAGCCTGCATGAATATCATTATGTTCATGTTAAATTCATGGTCGGGGTGGACTGCTGGAAAGAGCCTCTAGTCCATAACTGGAATATTGCATACTATTTTAACCTCTTTATTTAAGGAAGTCATTAATTGCCAGGATGACGGGGATGGCCTTTGAGGAAGGATAGTGTTGAATGCTTCTGGGACTGGAAAAATGTGAGATGATCTCATCAAAATATATATACGCCCAAGGGAGCATTATAAGGTAAGTGATCTGAGTAATCTTTTCTCCAGTGGATCCAAAATAAGGGTCAATATCTCAGGATAAAAAATTGGCAATCTAAGAATGAGATTGAATGTTCTCTTCCACTAAATATGGATATTTGGAAGTTTCCACCCATGAGTGTTGTAAATGCTGAGTTATTAGTTTTATTCAATTTTAAAACAGTTTTTTTTTAATATAAGGGTATGAAAGGTTATGGTGTTCAGGCAAGAAAAATAGTTGAGAGAGCAGTTAGATTTTACATTATGATATTAAAAATTTAAATAGGCTTGAAACCCTATTGGCCTATTCCTCTTTCAGTTTCTTGTTTGTTGAGAATGATATTTCAATGTACTTTCCTTAATTCCCGGCAACATCCTACTAAATCTTCTCTGCACAAGTTAAAATGTATTAATATCTTTCCTAAAGTTAATCGTGTCTCCTGCTGGCAGCAATCAACAGCCTTATTTTTATTCTCTACTTATAGAAACAATTACAACATTGTCTATTTTTTAGAAAATTCAAAATATTTTCATTCACATCGGTATTGATACTTGCAGAACACCCTGCTGAATGTAAACACCAATTTCACTCCATTTTTCAGCTCCTCTCTAGATTCCCTCCATGTCAGACCACAGATGCAGGTGTTAGTGCAGATTCTGAGAAATTGCATCGTCCACCACATTGCTAGAAGATTTAAAAATCGGAATATTTGTCTCTATAGGTGGCGTCCACCAATTGCCAGTGTATTACAAAGGGCATCACAGTTTTACGAAATTAATCGACAGAGCAAACAACAAAACACCGATTTTCTCCGATTCTCCACCTCTGAATATTGTTGATTCTCGCCTTTGATCCGGAGTCCACTTCGAACTCTGTTTGATGTAATTATGTGCTTGCCTCTTAAACCATTGAACAAAAGAATGAAAGAGATGGGTAATATAGGGGTTACAATGGTGTCAAACAACTCAAATGCTTTACAGATGGCTGACATGTAGTATTCAGGAATCGGAACACAATACCAAGGCACATTGTCAATTATTACTTGAGTCGCCAACAAAAAGTAAAACGGGATGCACCTCACACTGCAGGCTACCCCCATTGTCACGAAAACTATGGCCGCAACTCTTTCTGTACAATATTTCCTCCATAGATTCTGACAGCAAATTGCGACGTAGCGATCGAACGTTAATGCAACAGTGAACCAAACGGAGCAGTCCATGCTCTCATATTTAAAGACAGCTGTGTGAGCAAACACTGGGGTTATTTTGCAAAATGCGGGCGAACAAATATATATTGTTCATCTGCTGCACGACAACCAGAATGATAACCACCATGAGATCGGCCGCTGCCATCGCCACGAGATAGCATTTGGAGAGCCCACACGTTCCACGAGAGAGGATCCCAATCACCGTTAAATAACTGAATTTAAAAAAGAAATTGGAGAATGATTTAAAGAAAAAAGTTCCCTGTATTCATTTCGGATTGATGTTCATTGAACAAAAGATTTTGAGCGTTGTGCTTATGTGGACGACCTGGAATTTCTGCCGAGGGTCCCTTCTCCTCTGCATAGACCGTGTTGGCGTCAATGGGTCGACAGTCGGCAATTGTTGCAAGAAAGAGAAGATTGGTTGAATCAATTATCATCGAAATCCAGTGACCTACCAAGAATACCAACAGCTGCAAGTAAAGGATAGTAAATCCTCACGATGTTGTAAATTGGTAGATATGGCATTTTACGTGAAGCTGCGCGTAGTTGTTCGAAGCGCTGTAACATCAAAAGAATCCCTTTCTGGCATATTCTGATAACGGAGAAAGAATATCCAGTGGGTCAATTAAGGTCGACCCGTTCTCACTTACGTCACTGCAATTCATGGAGAAAACACACTCGGAGCTAGTTGTACACACCGTGTCATTGTGCATTGCATATACCAACAGGCCAGTGTTGGAAACAACTTGTCTGAATGAGATCTTACAAGTTTCATCTTTTCTGCCAAGATTTCTGAAGAGTTTGAACAAATATTTTCATTTCTTTCTTTTTAAAGTATTTGTATTGTTTAGCATAAGCTAGGCAAAATAATAACCTGTACATTCCATCCCATAATACTAATTGTGTTTATCTAGTAAAGTAGTTATTATATATATATATATATATATATATATATATATATATATGTATATATATATACACATATAAAAATAACTATTAATTAATTACTATTACAACGAATCGCAATATATCTAAATAAGATCTTAAACTGGACATTATACAGGATAACTATCATTAAACCAACAAAACCCACTTATATAAAATAAACCTAAAACTAAATCTAATCTACCCCCAACCTCTAATCATGATAACAACATAAATAGAAAGATGGATGGAATGCCCCGAGAGCACCCAAAAGCTGGCAATATTTAATAAATCGGAAAGGAACCAGAAGGAACTGAAAAGAACCGTGAAAACTCAGACCAAGACACCGAAACTCGCTTCCCATCAACTCCACTGAAGGAATGTGGAGCGCATCGGAGTTCCGTATGAGGACATTTAGTTGTACGAGGAAATTATGTGAAAATTTGAGGAAGAATTAAGATGGAAACGGAATTGTGGACTATCACATTTGTCAGTGAAGAACCTTTGTATTTGCGTCTGGATCTGATTTTAACATGTGTTAATTTTTTTAATGGATCCAGAGTTTCCAACTAATACCATTGTATTAATCACCTAATTCAGCACATTCCTATATCGTTAACACTCAACGTTTACAGAGCTATGCCAATGTCTGGGCGTTTTGGTCGCCCTCCTCAATATTATCGCGCACCAAGAGATACAATTTGGATTCTGCTCCCAAGAACTTCGGTTCATTCGGGCCCAGCAACTGCAGATTTCTTGTGCACCTCCATTTGACCTCTCCTTTAGTCAGCCTGCCCTCATACTGTACTAGAAATATTTGTTGACACACCAACGAAATTCCAACGCATCTACTACTTTTGCACCAAGGCGATTGCAATCAATATAGGGGGAGATTAATGTTACATACCTTTATTTATGTGGTCAAACCACGTTTGAAATATTGCGGTCAATTCTCTTGGTATCATAACAGGAAGTGTGGAAATACCTTGTGGAGAGTTGAGATGAGTTTTATCAGGATGATTCTCGATTTGGAGAACATGTCCAATGGAGCAAGGGTGACTGAAGGAACACCCTTATCTTTAGCGAGAAGAAGGGTAGCAGATAACCTGACGGAGGTTATGGGGTGGTCAGAAATCACATATTTCCTGGGTGTCTGTAGGGAATAACAGAGGACAACTGTTGACGTTGAGTGAAGGAAGGAGGGTTTTGGAGAGATATTAAAGATAAGTATTCAATCCAGAGATTGGCAGGGAATTAGTTTATATTTCAGGGGTGGTCGCAGAAGCTGGTCCAAATGAGACTTTCAACAGACTCTTTAGTTTGGGGAGGTAAGAAAAATAATGTTTATATATTTTTCGAGGAAATTATTAGATTGTTCAGTGTACAGATGTCTGCACAACATCGTGGGATGGATAGGATGTACTGTCTGGTTCTGTATTATTCTCGCATGAGAATAATTTATTTTTGCACCTTTGCAAAATATGCACAGTTCACTGCCCTGGACAATAGAGCCTATTCATTGTTCTCCTGTTCTTTAACTTCCTCTGTGACAGAGTATATAAAGGTGTTTGGGAGATAAATTGGGAAAGGTTTGTTAGAGCAGGTCACACACAAACATTTTAAAACGCAGGATATTTGCAGGAGGTTTTGTAAGAGTGTTCAGAATCATGATGGACTATTGTTTGCAGAAAGAAACAAATGTAACAATAGGCAGTAGCAGCTTTGTCTGAAAAGGAGCATTTACTCTCTGGAAGGTCATGTGATCTTTGCAGGCAGAGAGCAGAAAGAAAAAGGTTTTCTTCTCAGAGTTGGAGGGAATGTGAGAGAGAGAGGAGAGACACAGACATCGGTTCCAGAGGGAAAAGCTGGAAAGCTTTGGAAGACAGCCTAGTCAAAGGAGAGGATTAGCTGTTCGGTGTTTCCATTGGAATAAAAGAAA
The DNA here is from genome assembly GCF_036971445.1 of Narcine bancroftii. Classification (NCBI taxonomy): domain Eukaryota; kingdom Metazoa; phylum Chordata; class Chondrichthyes; order Torpediniformes; family Narcinidae; genus Narcine; species Narcine bancroftii. Next base: position 200,134,377 of record NC_091472.1, read on the forward strand.
CAGAAAAGAACTCTGTGGTGGCCTGAAAGATCTCAGAGTTTATCATCTGAACAACCCTGAAAGGGGAAAGTTTCATCAGCAAGACAAAGGAGTGACTGATTAAAACTTAATCAGTTGTGGATGTTCTGGAACAAGAAAAATTATCTCTCTGAAAACCAACAAGAACACTTCTGAGTTAAAACCATTTACCTGTTAAGCACCAAACTCTGGTGAACTTTATTAATGTTAACTTCTGTACAGAGTACAAGAATTGCATGCAGCCAGTGAGATTAGACTGTGAACAAAAGATCTTTGCTGAACTTACAGACACGTCCACTTAGAATTAGATGGGGGTTAGTTAACTTAAGTAAGTCAATAGTGATAATTTCAAATTTGATTCTAGTTTCATGTTCAAAGAGAATTAAAAGCAACTTTTTTTTAAGTAACCCTATGTCGTGGCGCATATCTATTGCTGCTGGGTTTTGGGGTCGTCTGGACTGGTTACACCACCCAACCTGACTCAGTCAACGGCCCCTCCAGTTAATCGTCCTTTTCTGTGACACTGAAACTACCCTGGAAATTAGTGCCACTACAACCATTGTGTTCTGAAGATATTGTGAGGGAACATTTCGATCATTTGTGCCGTTTCAGTCGTTAATGTAGTTTATAAAGTTGGAAGGGGTACAGACGATATTTATAATGCTATAGCTAGGATTACAACAGGTGTAATACAGTGAGAGGATGTGCAAACTGCTACCGATTTCTTTCGAACCGAGAATATGTAAAGGGATTTATTTATTGAGATCAGCAAAATCATGAACTCCACTTGTAAGGTGGTAATCTGCGGTGATATAATTATCAAGTAAGGAGGATAGGATTTGCAATGAACGTGAGGGAATTAATCCTCCCTCAGAGTGCAGTGGGCACATAGAAGGAGCTGTCGGCCAAGGTGATGGAGCCAGGTACATTAGCTTCGCATAATATCTGGATAAATGTTGTATTGCAGAGAATTCGGGGTGGATGTTCCCAATAAAGGCGTGGGATTAAAACGGGAGAGGAGGTTTTTGGTTGCAGATGAAGTGAGACCGAGGGTCTCAGCGTACCGTATGGACCTTCGATATTTGATGGAGAAAAGACGCAACCTCCAATCTAGAGACATTTGGGCATCGCGACAAAACACAACTGATTAATTTTTAATCAGTCACTCCTTTGTCTTGCTGATGAAACTTTCCCCCTTCAGGGTTCTTTAGATGATAAACTCTGAGATCTTTCAGGTCACCACAGAGTTCCTTTCTGTTTCTTTTATTCCAAGGGAAACACCGAACAGCTAATCCTCTCCTTTGACTAGGCTGTCTTCCAAAGCTTTCCAGCTTTTCCCTCTGGAACCGATTAAACTAAGGACTTCAGAAGCACCAGGTTTCCTCTCTCCAACCCTCGGATCCGCACCAGCTGTAAAGGTTGAAACCATGTGTTTTTGATTTGTAGTTAATTTTATGGTTATCCCTTTAAGAAAAATGGTTGTTGTAGTGTTTCCATAGTTTATGACGTCATATGTCGTAATATCAGAACAAACCGGGAGCTTGATTTCTCATTCTTCGAAGAATCATGACAGAGATGTAAGCTCTCGAGATACTTTTCTTTCAATTCATCTTATTGCATCTTATTTTATTTATTTTATAACTCTTTAAATTTCAATATCGTTATCATTATACCGGATGCTTTGTTACTCATCGATATGAAACTCTCAATACAAAGTTATGTAAAGTGTTGGTCCATTTTTATCAACGAATTAAAGTTACTTACAACAGCAGCTACGAAGTTTGATTTATTGAATTAATAAGATGGTAATTCGGAATATCGTTTCTTGGGATTCTGTGAAGATTGCATGTTTATAAATTGGGAAATACTATATCTTGGAAAGTGTTTCCATGTTATTATTGAAAAAAGTTATGATTGTGAACTTCGTTTCGAATAAAGGATAGTAATATATCTGGGGAAAAATTCAATTTGTTAAGCATTTAAGCTTTAAAAAATGATTAATTGTCTGAGAAGATTCCAGGAGCCTCTATACGAACTTGTCTATCTGGAAAGATCACCTGTAAACTTGAGAGATAACATAAAGCTCTGGTCAGCAGAATATGGCAGGAAGCCCAGATGAATGTTTTGGAACGTTATTGTGAACAACTGATATGAAAGTGCCTGTGTGCAGAACAGAGACATTCAGCCTGAGAAATCCTCTTAAAGGGGCCAAGAAAGATACAAACGTGTTTACAGTTCCCAGGCCAAGCCAGAGGAAGGCAGGCTGCAGTGCTAAGAATCCAAGATGAAAAGAACTCTCATCGGGCTAAAGACATCGAACAAACAACTCCTCTCAAAGAGCTGTTTGGTTGGGAGTTGGGCCAGCAAGGGGGACTGACAATGCTTCACAGGAGATTGGACCCAGCCACCGGCGAAGACGCGGCTTCAACTAACAAGCATGAACAATGCTTCAATAAGGCAATGCAGACCTCGGTCGCTCGTTTAAAGGTTAGTGGAACTGAAATATATGAATGTAGTTGCAAACCCCCACTGGTCCGGGTCTCTCCTCTACCTCGCTCTCAGTTCTCTTATTTTCTGAACTTCAGCAAACACCGTTGAAGGATGAATCACCCTGGGAATCCATCCATCCTGTCCTTTTTTGACAGAATTTGCGATGCAGGGCAGTTATTTTGCAGAGGCAGCAGGCACCGGCAGGTGCAATCGCTGGTCCATGTGGTCAAGAGGAGGAAGATATCTCTTTAGGTGTTGGACGAGAAAATTGGGATAGGTTTATTTTGGGCAAGTACAAATAAGGTATTGTCTGGCTCAAAGAAGAGAGAGAATAGTGGCAGTGGCGTGTCACTCGGATAGAGTCTTCTGAACACCGAGAAACCACGATGGTCGATGTTAGGACACATGTTGCATGTGATCTTCTTATCTGTCTATCTAGAAGAAATTTGATTATAATTTGTTCCACCAGGCAAGAGGAAGGAAATATCATCTTTATCGAAATCACCAACGTCTCATCAGTATAAGGCGAGTGTTGAGAATAGAAACTAGCACGTGGATTGAGTTGAATTGGATTTTCATAAATAAAAATGCCGCATAAAAATCTCCAAATGAGACGACTCGATTCAGCAGGGTGGTAGCATAGAGAGAGGATTGGAAAAGCGATCGAGGGCAAAGCGTTTCGATAAATTGTTTTCCCCTTGTTGGCATTCTGTTGTTTGGCGGATGCTGGAGGGATCTTTCGTGACGCCGCGAAAGCTCGCAATATACATAAATCGCTTGGATAACGTGCAAAGTAGAGCAGATCTATATTGCCCCTTAAAAAACTGAATTGAAAAGAACATTCAACTGAGAGTTGAGAGGATGCTGAAAGGTTTTAGATAGTCAAGATGATTGGGTAACGGTCTGAGAGATGGAGCACAACAGTGGCAACTCTGGGGTGTTCGATACAAGAAAGAAACTTGGAAAATTAATGGAGAAACATAGAAGCGATTTTTTTTCTACCAATATCTTTGTGATTGTTTTAATGGTTCGAAACACTTAGTTTACTGATTCCAGAGATAATCAGCAGGGCTAATACTATATCACCCATATGAGTGTGATATGAGTGTGATTTGGAGTAAAGAACACTCTGTCTCAACTGTACAGTGTATAGCGAGGCCACAAATAGAATACGCTGTGTATTAGCATAGAAAACAATAGTAGTTTTGGTGGCGATCCAGGGAATTTTCAACAGACCTATTTCAGAAATAAAGGGGTAGCCCATGATAAGGTTAGCGTTGCTTGGGATTTTAAGCATTAAAAAATTAAGAGAAGACAGAAAATAAAAGAAATAAAATTATGAAATGAATAAATGTTGGCAGAAAATAATTGTTTCTTTTGGCTGCTGAGACCAGATATTGGACACATTGCCTCAGATTCGGTGGAGAGGTTTCAAGAACGAGGTGAATTGGGAGTCGCTCTAGAACGGCCTCGTGAAATGAATTGAAGACAGAGATAGAAACATATCTGAAAAAAAAATAAAAGATTTAAAGAGTAAATCTGTCTAAATTGAGTTTAACAGCTTGCACGCATATTCGTGGTTTTAATGTTTAATTTCAGAAGTCGAGCAGCAATAAAATGTCATTTTGTGGTTCCATTATTATGTGGTACCTGATTACGTTGATATTTGGAACAAGGTACATGAGCCAGCTGCAGGACTCCTGACTTTCACAGCCTGCGTCATGATAATAACTGAGTCACACGGAACAATCAATGCCGAAGTGGCATTAAAAGTAGCGGAAAAGTCTGAACGGAGCTTCTTTTTAAAGAGGGCCACAATGTTGTACAGAGAATGTTGAAGAACAAAGCGAGAGGGATCGGTAATTTTCAATGACCTCGTCGAACAGCACCTCGATAACCACCAGCAATGGATCTACCGCAGCCATGGCCACCAGAGAGCCAGTGGTACATTTGGTAAGTCGCAGTTTCCAGAATCTTCAGCAGAGAATGGTGATTGCCATCGGGTTCACTGTGTAAAACAAATCAACCGTAACCTTGTGACAAACATCGCAGATGTCAATGAAGCGCACAGGATGAATAAAAGAAACGATGTTGCATTCCCATTAATGGACCTCTTCAAAGTTTAATGGTATTCATTATCAAGTAGGTATTGAATAAATTTATTTATTTATTTATTTATTCAGACAGCGCTGAACTGTACACTTCGAAAACATAGATCTGCTCTACTTTGTACGTTAACCGTGCAGCCCGTGCATTCATTGATATCGCTCCCCTTCAGCGCTTTTCTTGGCAAATTTGGAAGGATCTCAAGGATTGTGTGAAATCACCAACAATGTTCCGATAAACAATGGGTTTCATTCTATTGACAAGGAGTTGACCATCCGAAGGGCCACAGACATCTTCGGAATTTCGCTTTGATAATCCTAAAAGAAAATCTTTCAGTTAATGTAAGGTTACGTGGTATTACGCCCATTCTACATACCATGATTTACAAAAATATAGAAGTGGATGCAGCAATAAACGTAATGTTTCCGGTTTTGCTAGAGCTTGGAAATAATTACACTTCATGGATTACCGTTCCAACAATCACAGACTGGAGACAACCAAAACAAATTCACGGAGATGAACTCTGAAACAAATTAGCTTCATGTCACTCAAGTAATTGACATTTTTTCCAAATTAAGGGGAGTGGATTGCAGCGTGTGACAATGGTAGAAACAAGCCCTAATTTCACAGAAATCCATGAACAGCCGCCGATGTTGTTAAGTAAAGCAGTGCCACAAGTTGGGTTAACCGGGAACGGGCGCAGGTGCTTCTGTTTTAGTGAAAGCAATTAGTTAATTGTGAAACAAGTCCACATTTTAACTTTGGGGAAGTGCACAGTGAAACTGGAGTTGAACCGGAGCTCCCGAGCCTCGGCCTCCCGCCGCCAACTTACCGGAGCACCCGACAACTCAACCGTTCACTTCAACCTAGACCCTGGCTGCTCACTTACCAGACCTCCCGACAATTCGACCCCTAACCCCTAACCAACCCCTTGCCGAACGCTCTTCGGATCTTGCTGCTGCACTCACGCCGACTCTCACGTTGATCCCGGCCACGTTCGGCCGAAGCTTCGACAGCCGACACTCAGCTGGTAACTCCGGATAACGTAGACATCTACCGTAGTCCCGTCCTCGCTGCTGGATGCTACTGGGATATCCACAACCATCCTTTACCCTTCCCTTGGCTATCCCACTTCACCTCCTTCCCCTCTCTAAACAAGATACTCTGTCCTTAGTAGAGGCATTACCTTCCTACCCCTCTGCCCACACATTAATGGGTTCCACGCACGCCATCATGCCGAAATCGTCTTTTGTTTCCTCTGTCTCCATGCCTGCTTTCATACCGTGACGCTTACCCCCAGTGAAGACCCTTACTCCTGCTTATAGCCTTCTTCCTCTTCTTGGACGCCTCACCCTGGTTAGCTGCCCACTCTGGATTTCTAAGTGCTGCGGAGACAGCAAGTGTTTCATATTCACCATTCCTCTCTCTTATTCTAATCATAATTCCTGCTAAACCTCTGCCCTTCACTCTACCTGCTCTAATCACAAAGTTAACATCAATCCCGCAGTCATAGCTAGTGCTGATCAAATCCATTCACTTTACCCATCTCATATTCACCTGGTCTACATCGGATTACCCTCTCCCCTTTCTGGGTCTATCTGTCTCCGTCTTCCAAGGGAAGCTTTACACCGATAAACCTACCAACTCCCTCGATAACAATTCCTCACTCATTGTCCCCGGCAAAGATTCTATTCCCTTCTCGCAATTTCTCCGTCTCTGCCACATCTGTTCCCAAGATTAGATCTTCCAGTCCACATCATCTGAAATGTCTACAATTGTGACCGCCCCTCCAATCCATCAACTCAGTCCTCCCTCACATTTCCTCCATTCATTGTTAATAGAGGTATATGGTGAGGTTAATTTGGGTAAGAATATGTAGTGTTAATAGTTATGAATAAAGTAGTATTAGAATTAACCCCCTTTTGTATTGTATCCTCTGTTGTTGCTAGTTTGGAGACGTAACACACCGCCCAGATAAATTCTTCTGACCTCTTTATTTTTTAAGTATTTGTATTGGGTTTGACATATAAATCCTACATACACAGTTTTTTAATTAAACAAATAACAGGGCATATCATATACATTCACAAATTAATATAAAAATGAAATCGAAACCTTATCCATATTTGTTTATATAATAATATTCCTTTAAAAATAATTCTGGATAGAAAATAATTAAAACTACATTAGACAATCCCGTGATCTAAACAAATGGAAAATTCTGTAAAAGTTAGTGATTGATCTGTCAGCCATAATTAAACACATATTATCAAGTTAATCTTAAAAAAAAGAAATAAAAAGAAAATAGATAACAAAAAAATCTAAAACCAAATCTAATGGACCCCCTCCCTCAAATCAATGTTATCTTGTAGAAAACGATGTAAAGATATGAATCAAATAGCGACCTTCATAAAATAGGCAGGAAATCACTGGAACATCCAAATTCTAAAATCAGTCAACCATGAGAGTATTTTATGAATGTACTGCATACCTTTTCAAATTGAAACTTACTATAATTTTCCAAAACGTTAAATATGATATTACGACATATAACCACTGTGTATGAGTAGGTGAAGAGTCATCTTTCCATATCACTAACATTACTCCTCTGGCTATCAACATGATGAAAGCTAAAAAAAAACGTTCTCTTGTGAGGCAGACGGGGCTATATCCTGTTCCCGAGAAAATCAAAACAAGGCACAACAATACATTCTTCAACTCCTCAAACATAACCCAGATAAACTCCTCTGACCTTCTCATTGGTTCACTCCCTAACGGGTGATCCTGACGCTCTCACCCTCTTCCTCCTGCATCTAAGGTTCATCACCCATATACTGACGCTTAGCACAATCTCGCATGCACGTTATTACCCCCAAGCATCGCATTGCTTACTTCATCATCGGAAGTTGGCACAACTTCCAATAAAGGAACGTCGATGACTACAATAGCACCTTCCCCGCCCCCGGAACTATGCGTGGAGTTCATTGATTAGAACTTCCCCACTATGTAATGGTCCCAGGACTGAGAGTTCATCCCCACAAGTCAGGGTAAGCATGGTGCAACTGGCAATGGTGCGACTGGCCCTCTGATTTTGGTTCTGACACAGAACTTGGACCCTCGATATGCACCGCTTCAACCTGTTAATTTAAACTGTGTGAGCTATTCCATCTGTGTCTTGAATAAAGTTTTTCGTGTGGCATCACCGGACCCTAAAAGGACCGTAGAAAACAGGCTGACTTGGTTTGAGAAGAGCATCATGCCAGAGGAGCACATGCGCACAGAGTTGTAATCATTATCAGCTTAAAGAAAACATCGATTACCTCATCAGTGATGCCAAGCATTTCTCCCGAGCAAGTTATGTACCGACGGCGAGGAATGTACCCTGTTTGAATTCCTGACTTTCTCCAGCTTTGTGGTTTTACACAGTGAAATAATTAGGGACGAATGAAAACAGAATTGAAGGATGAAAATCCCAAAATACTATTAAAATATCCAGAAGAACAGCCTGAAGACAGAATAACACAGTGGCGGGCAATTACGTACCAGGGATGCCGATGGCCGTAATAACTGTTTGCAGTACTTGCCTGTTGTGGCTTTTGAATCTTCCACCTGTTTAGAAATTGCAAATGATTCCTAATATTTGATATTGATCAATTAATTTTTACGTCAGGAATTAGTTTCACATGAACACAAGAGTTTGTCTTTGTTCAATTTCGTCCAACCCAAACCTTCCAAAGATTAATCCTTTTCCCCTCATTTGAATACGATTTCCAGTGACGGTCAGTCCGAATTGTGATTTAGGCACTATTCTGTCACTTTCCTATAAAACAAACAAATATCCATTGTTTAAATCAACGCACCATAATTAATGTTAATTACTAATATTATACAAACCAATCTCCTCTGCTTCAGTGAAGGTTGACTCTCCCCAATGGGGAAACTTAATGATTCTTCATTCATCAATACATCAATAACAATGATCTCGCCATCGTCGCCCTGATTTTTTAAGAAGTCCGAAGGGACTTTGTGAACCTGATAATCAATACATCAGCTCCGCCCCATCACCAGGTTCCCATTGTGAGTGCATGTTCCATTCCAGTGCTTCCGCTAATAACTTCAATTTATCAACCAATTTAATGACTTTGTATGATATTATCTTAGTTCGTCTTCAGCGCATTGTAGCTTCATTTCAGCTCTTTGATTGGCAGGCTCATCGAGGTCACACCAACAGACAGCAAAATATAAAATATCAGCCGTGGCGCCAGGCCAGGTTCTATTCTGCGGAGAGAATTGTGAGTTTATTGACATACTAGGCATATGTGTGCAACCCTACTTAATTGCTGCAACCCCATGAAAATGAAGAATAACATGAAAGTAAAAAGATGATCGATAGAAAAGATATAATAATCATAAATATTCGAAGTTAAGGCAGTGTAAGAATACAAGATTTGTACCTTTGCTCCAGACATTACGTTTCCTGGCGTCAGTGCAATCCTTAATCAATGTCGCACAGGAAGGTTCAAGACCCTCATTGCCTTTGGAAAGAAACTTGACAGAACCTTACTCTCTCATCCGCAATATTCACTCATGTCAACCTGATTGGGATAGTTACAAGAGGTTATCATGAGGGTGATGTCGGACCTTTTGAATTTGACTGCTTTCCGAGATGCATCAAGTACTTGCATCCAATGGATATGATCAAGCCAGAGATAGATCAAGGATTGTGTTTCACCTTCCACGGATGTTTGCTTTCCTGGATCCACGAATTAGCGAATTCCATACAACCAATTGGTGTAATTTATACAGTGCCCAGGTAGAATGTTATAGCGTGCACAACGGCACAACTAATGTCCTCAATCGGTCCGTTACCAAAACATTTTATTCCTAACCTCCATGTTATACATTTTTAAAAGGGGACCATGACATATCAGATGAAAATTCAAATTGGTGATGCAGGGAATGAGGTTAACTGTTGTTCTCACGGGTGCAGGGTCCATGTCTTCAGATTGTATGAGCGAATTTATACGGAATGGGTAAGTTTCACCAGGGTATTCGCAGCCCCACAATTTCAGTGAGCTATACATGCTCTCTTCTGGACTCCTGTAACATTATCACTGCTGGTGGTAAGATCGGCAATTGCGACCGGTTAATCCATGGATAACGATGGCTCAGATGACATTCCAGGGGTTTCGGGATATTTTACGAAGATCTAACGGCAAACGTCACCGCAGTTACTTTTAAACTAGCCATTCAACAGACCATCTGTCCCACGGTCAAAAAAATCCACAGTAATCCTGATGCCGAAGTGAAGTGTGTGTGTGTGTGTGTGTGTGTGTGTGTGTGTGTGTGTGTGTGTGTGTGTGTGTGTGTGTGTGTGTGTGTGTGTGTGTGTGTGTGTGTGTGTGTGTTGTGGGGGGTGGTGTATACGCATTACTGGTATGTTGCAAGTTCTTTTGATTGTAAGCATTTTCTCAAACAGATGGGAACTTCGTTTTTCACTTCAAAGAGACATACCATAATGCAAAGAAACACTTGAGTCTTTTGACTGACTCGAATCACTTTACAACTAAGACTGTGTGACTCGTTACCACAATACAATGTCAACACCTGCAAAATGTGCATCCAGTTGAAACTCCTGGAAGATTGAGTAAGGGAACAGAGTTGCAACTGGATGAACTGTGGATCATAAGGGAGGCAGAGGCAGCGATAGATAGGATTTATAGGGAGGCAGTGACTCCCAACAGTCAGGAGTCAGGGAACTCGGTGACTGAGAAAAGAGAAAGGGGAAAAGGCAGTTGTGACAGAGAATATAGATATGTTTTAGGAGATAAATTGGGAAAGGTTTGTTAGAGTAGGTTACATGCCAACACTTTAAAACAGATATTATTTGAAATACTGGAGTTCTGCCCAATGCTAGACATATCGGGGCCTCACAGTTTTTGCAAGAGCTCTGAAGAGGGCACAATAATATTCACTAATAGATTGTTGTTTACAAAAGGCAATAGATGTAAGATCGTGCTGGAGCCGCCGGTTGTCTGGAAGAGAACTTGTTGTTCTAGGAAGGCCATGAGGTTTTGCAAGCAGAGCGAGTCAAAAAGGTTTTCACTCACAGAGAGAGAGCGACTTGTACAGTGTTACAGCCAGGTGACGTGGCTGGGACTGGAACAGGACAAGCTCGCAAGCTTATAGAATGGCCCATTTTGAAAGACGGCCTGGGCAAAACCCTTGTGGTTCATGCAAGAGGAGAGGACTGGCTGTCTAATGTTTCACTTGGAATAAGGGAAACAAGAAGGAACTCTGTGGTGACCTGAAGAAAGAAGTTATGATCTGGTGAACCCTGAAGAGGCAAGGTTAATCAGCAAGACACTGGAATGGCTGATGGAAGTACATCAGTTGTGGATGTCCTGGAAAAAAACAAATCTCTCTCTGAAAACTGACAAAAACCTCCCTGAGCGGTAACCATTTACCTTTCAAGCACCAAAGCCTGGTGATCTTTATAAATGTTAAATTCTATGCACAGTATAAGAATTACCTCCACCCAGTGAACGTGGAGGATTGAGAAGTGAGTTTGGACTGTGAACTAAATAACTTTTCTCAACTTACATACACATGTGGTTAAAAGTAGAAGGTGATTAAGTTGGGTTAAGTAAGTCAATAGAGTTGAGTTAAAGTTTGATTCTATTTTCATGTTTAAAGATAACTAAAAATAACTTTTGTTTAAGTAACCATTTGTCTTGCTGAATATCTATTGCTGCTGGGTTTTGGGGTCCTCTGGGCTCGTAACTGTGCAGAATATCCTTCCTGCCATTCTCGTCATCAACTCGTATACAGCTTTAGATACTTCTGCGGGACAATCTACAGAAGACAAGTCATAGAGGTCGGTTCTCTGGCACAGGGGCTGGACCCTTGGCTCAGAGGCAAATGAGGTAGAGACAAGGGCTTTTATAGTGGGGACTCGCTGGTTAGGAGAGCAGATAGGAGCTTTTCTGGACGAGATGGGGGCTCCCGGTTGGTATGTTGCCTCCCAGGTGCCAGGGTCAGGGATGTATTTGAGTCCACAGCATTCAGCAGGGGGAGGGCGAGCAGCCAAAAGTCGTGATCCAGGTGGAAACCAATTAATAGTTAGAAGTGGGGATGAGGTCCTGAAGAAGGATTACATAAAATTAGGAAAGACGTATAAAATCAAGACTTTAATGCTGGCAATCTAGTCAGGGTAGAAATAGGAAGTGGTGGGGGATGAATGTGTGGCTCCGGAGCTGTTGCAGGGGACAGAGCTTTCGATGCTGGATCATTGGGATATCTTAAGGTGAATATCTGACCTGTACAAAATAATTTGGCGGCACGTGAACTGGAGGGGGAGCAATATCCTGATGGACATGTCTGCTGGAGCTGTTGGGGAGGATTTAAATTAATTTGGCAGGGTGTGGGAATTAGAATGAGAGTACGGAGATTAGAGAAGGGGAACACCTAAATTGCAAAGAATGGAGGGAACAGAACGTAAAAACAAATGAAAGAGGCAAAGGTAGATGGTAACAAAAGGAGTATATGTGGAGGACATTCTCTCAGGTGCGGACATTTTAATGCAAACAGCATTGTAAATAAGGAGGATGAGCTGAAGACACATGGAAATATAATACGATATTGTGGCCAACATTGAAACTTGGTTGCGGGAAGATCTTTTTTGGCAGTTAAATATTCCAAGATTCCATTGGTTTAGGCATGACAGAACATGAGGGATAAAAGGTGGAGTAGTCGCACTGCTTATTAGAAAGCCCATTACAGCAGTGCTGTTGAAGGATGGTTTGGAGGTATTGTCTAGCAAGGCTATTTGGGTAGGAGTGAGGAATGGCAGAGGCATGGGAGTGTATTATAGACCACCAAATGAGTTGAGCGAATTAGAGAATATTTGTATATAAACATGAGGTGGTAGTTATGGGAGATTTCAATTTTCTGACAGTAACTGGGACCCACACACAGTAAGAGGGCTGGTTGAGTTAGAGTTTGTTAAGTGTGTACAGGAAAGTTTTCCTAATCAATACGTTGAAAAACCGATTGGAGAAGGGGCAGCATTGGATCTCCTATTAGGAAATGAGATGGGTCAGGAGACAGAGGTTTATGTTGGGGAACACGTTGTGTCTAGTGATCATAATACTATTAATTTTGAGGATAGTAATTGAAAAGAATACAGATGGGCCAAAGGTTGAGATTCTTGATTGGAAAAAAGTACATTTCGAGAGGTTGAGCAGTTGATGTAGCCTATTTGGATTTTAGTAAGGCTTTTGATGAGGTTCAAGATGGAAAGTTAGTGAAGAAGGTTAAATCTCTAGTGATTAATAAAGATGGGTTCAGAGGTGGCTGGAAGATAGGTGCCAGAGAGTCATCGTAGACAACGTCTGTCAGGATGGAGGCTAGTGACTAGTGGTGTTCCTCAGGGATCAGTGTTAGGTCTTTTGTTGTTCATAATTTATATTAATGATTTGGATGACAGTGTAGTAAATTCAGTGATAAAATATATGAACAATACAAAAATAGGGGGATTTGTGGATAGTGAAGAGGGTTTTCATGGACTACAGAAAGATTTGGACTTTGGAAAAGTGGGCTGATAGGTGACAGATGAAGTTTAATGTAAATAATTTGACGTGCTTCATTTTAGGAAAAATACCCAAAATAGTGAAGCGGAGGGCATTGTGGAATGCTGAGGAACAGACGGATCTTGGAATAACGGTTTGGCGTTCCTTGAAGGTAGATTCCCATGTAGATAGGGTGGTGAATAAGGCTTTTGGTATGCTGGCCTTTATAAATCTTAGCATAGAATATAGGAGCTGGGAGCTGATGTTGAGACTGTTTCAGGCTTTGGTGAGACTGGGTTTAGTGTATTGTGTGCAGTTCAGGTCTCCAAGTTATAGGAAGATCTAAATAAGGTGGAGAGGGTGCAAAGAAGGTTTACAAAAATGTTGCCTGGATTGAAGTATCTTGAATACGGAGAAAGTTTGAGTAGACTTTGGAGTGTAGAAGGTTGAGAGGGGATTTGATAGAGGTATTTAATATTATGAAGCGAATACATAGGGTAGATGTGAATATGCTCTTTCCCCTGAGGGTCGGGAAGATTGGTACAAGGGGTCATAAGTTAAGATTTAGGGGGCAAAACTTTAGGAGTTATATAAGAGGATGCTTCTTCACTCAGAGTGATAGCTGCGTGGAATGATCTGCTGGAAGAAATAGTTGCGGCAGGATCAGTTCTGTCATTTATGAGGAGGCTAGATGAGTACATGGATGTGAGGGAGTTTGAGGGTTATGGGCATGGGAGTGGGTAGGTGGAACTAGTGGAGTAAATCGATGCGGACTAGAAGGGCCGATATGGCCTGTTTCCGTGCTGTAAATTGTTATATGGATTTAAGCAGTGACAATCCTGGGAATATGTTAGTAGAACCGTAAACGTTTTATACTTGCGGAAAAATACGTAATAAGAGAAAAAAAAACACACACACACACACACAAACACGCGCGCGCAAAACCAGTAAGTTTAAAATGATCCTGACTGGATACAGGTTAAGCACGGATGATCGCAACGACCGATGATACAATGAGGAATAGAACAAATAGTATCTGCCAGCCCTCCCCGACAAGAAGGCACCATATACCAATTAACAAATATATGCAAATCGTGAAACACGGACACAGCAGTCTCTCCCTGGTGTCATCCACAAATAGTCTCTACTGTGTATGGGCATATACCTTCGAATTAGGCCTCGAGCGTCGCCCACGAAGGGGATCAGACCATCTCCTGATTTTCTTTTACTAATGCAGGACATATTACGCGCCGTATATGTACTTGTCACCGTTGGATAGGAGTGAAACAAATTGGAAGTTGTCTTTACCTATCAGTGGGTCTCCCCTTGATTGCAATTATGAAATTACTGCACTCGACCTGCGTAGTCAGGTGACGCCCCTGGGTGCAAGCACATGGAAATTGTTACCATTACCTTCCTATCCAACCTGTCGGGTAACGCTCTTTGTTCCAAGGATAGTGACCAGTGGAGTACGTTGATGTTTGGTGCATTTTGTAATTTGTATTTTTCAATCGAAGCAATTTGCTTATTGGAAGATGGACGTTAAGAAAGGAGATGATTTGGAAGTGTGTTGGCAAAAGTCCAGACATGCTTCTTCAATGTTAGAAGTGAAGGGTAAGGCATGCAAGTGTAGGGAATCTTGATGACCAGAATTCCAGGTTCTAGTCAAGAGTACGTAGGAAACACTCGGGAGCTAAATGTCGCATGGATCACGTATGTACAAGGAGGAATTTCGGGAAGCGAGGTGAAAGGGATAAAGAAATCCGGATTGTGGTGTGGGACAAGAGATCGATCTGGTAGATAGCTTTGAGGATAGCACCAGGAGCTTTTATCAATAAATTAAGGGAAAATCGAGCAGCAAGGGAAGAAAATGAGACCGGTCAGTAAACAATACTTCAGCTCTTCATGAAGTCACATGAGATTCACACCGTCCTCAACAATTACTCCTGTTATGATTTGAGGCTAAAGATATGGAGATGGTATGACGTTGAGCTGGTCAATAGTAGTGTCTTGAGCGTAGTTTGGATTATAGATGTCAAAGTACTGATCCACATGAAGGTATATAAAACTATTGCTCCTATGTGTGTGTGTGTGTGTGTGTGTGTGTGTGTGTGTGTGTGTGTGTGTGTGTGTGTGTGTGTGTGTGTGTGTGTGTGTGTGTGTGTGTGTGTGTGTGTGTGTGTGTGTGTGGGTGGGTGGGTGGGTGGGTGGGTGGGTGGGTGGGTGTGGATAGATGAATTGAAAATTTGTCGTGGTTTGGTTGAGATTAATGAGTCCTTAATATGTAAAGCCGTATTACCAGAATACCGGAGAAACGCAAATGTTTTGTCTTTGCTCAGGAAAGGATGCTGGGAAAAGGCTGGGATCGACCAGCAAGTGAGGTGAACATCTGAGTAGGGTATGTTACCAGACAGCATTCTGAAGGAGAAAATATAATGCCCTGGGATGGATAAGAACTGCTTCGGTTACAACATGGTTTCATACCTGGGAGGTTATGTCTCATGAATTTGATGTTTTACTGAAGATGTGGCGAAAGGCTGTGAGGTCAGAGCTACAGAAATTGAAGGAAATCATGACAGAAACTGTTTGAACATATGTGCATGGTAGGCTGCACGAGAACTTCGGAACGCAAGGTATCTAAGGCTAGAGAGCAGATCAAACAGTCATCTGGCTTCATTAAAGACAGCATAAAGTGTGATGGATGTTCCTTTTCGGACTACAGGACTGTAGATCGTGACGTGCAAATTGTAAGTCATCCATATCAATGCTTAAATTGAAAATGTAGACCACAGTATTGGCACGTTTGTGAACATTTCGTCTCATGAATAATGAGGAACGTTGACAAAGATCGCAGCGAGATCATGATCATTTCGCCATTTGTGCAGGGTAGTGATTAATGGAAAGAAATATAATGAAGAGCAGTTTGGGACGTCTCGGCTTGCAGAGCCAACAGGGTGAATGATAGAGAGCAGATGGATATGAGATTACAGGTATATACAACCCAAACGTTTGACTCATTATGGCCGCACAACGAACGACTTCTTAACCATCCCATCAACTTGCCGAGATAATTTGTCCTTGGACTCCCTCGCTTCCTCCCAAATCAAACATTCATGTTATTAGTCGCTGCCTCTGCATTCCTGTTGAACTTCTGAAGTTCAAGTATGCTATCACAGGGATCCCAGAAATGAAACCGTAGCAAACACGGAGTGGGTTACCGAAAATATGAGAATTTGACATAATTCTTTCTTGGTGGAGAGCGTGAAAATGGAATACAAGGTCTTTTTTCTTTTAATTTGTGTGGCCTCAACTTATCAGTAAAATATGCCATCGACAGGCGTGCCGTATGGGCATTGAAGAGGCGGCATGGACCATATTACCCAGGTTGTAGAAGGTATATTATGCATTTTGCAGAAATATTATGTCAAGACAATAGTGAAAATTACAAATGTCATTGTATTCAGTGATATTCATTTGCTATCAACTTGTCCCTTTCCCCTCGACCTCTCCGCATGTTTCCATGATTCATGTTCTAATAACTCGAAGCAGAGAACTGAACGGATATTGCACCGCATTGACAAATGCCTGTCTGAATTTTGCTTGGGTCACCACATATATAAACGTGTTTGTGCACAAGCTTAAGTTCTGCAGCATATATCCCAGCTGGCCGAAAATATATTCGGAATCGTTGTAATCATTCGGATTTTTTCCTGCAATGTTATAATACAAGTAATCAAGAACAGTCGTTAACCACAAAAGGATAAAACACCCGGAAATAGTGAACAGTAAAACTATCGACCTCCTCCTGCTCTCCAACTGTGGGTCACCCCGATTCTCGCCCTTGCTTTGACCCCGCAGCGCCCTTCGGACACGACTGACCACTAAAATGTGCCGGACCGTCAGGATATTAAACAATGAAATAAGAAGGAATGGGAGCAATGGGGTGAGGATTCTGTCCAGTTTACTTAATATCAGCCAGCCTGGCTCACTATAATAACCATTTTTAACATCACAGTACCAAGCCATATGGTTAATTATCTCTCGCGGTTCAAATATAAAACAGAATGGAACATTTTTAAAACAGAGAAGGGCGCCAGTTATTCCCAGAACCAGGTCTGCAGTTTTACCGGTGCAATGTTTTGTTTTAAGCCTCTCGCAGCAAATGAGGATAAAGCGATCGAAGGAAAAAGTGACGGTAAACCAAACTGAACAGTCTTTGGACACGCACATGAGGTAAAATATCACGCTGCAGACGGGGTAGATGTCCAGAAAGGTTGAGGGAAAGTAAAAGCTGATCCGCCTTAATATGACGGCGGTGACGACAGACAGTAGATCTGCCGTAGCCATGCCCAGCAGATAACGGCAGGTGCAGGTGGAGAGGCCGCACTTTCCTTGGGACAGGATCGCAATTGCAACAACATTCACTGTAAAGAGAGGAACATAACTAGCATTTTTAACCGAAAAGGTCTCCGAGTCTTGCCTCACTAAGGAAACCCAATAGACCACGGTCTAAAGCGTTGGTTTGTGTATGGTCGCAAAATTGAGATGCAGACTAAATCATAGGCGATCGACAAGTAGAAATTGTAAAGTGTATTTCATCGAAACGCAACAGACAAGATACAGCTGCACATGCTCAAGAAACTGGCTACCTTTAGGTTATATAAACACAAACTCACGGAGGTCGAGGAATGGGAAATATACACGTGATGCAGCCTGCAGTCACTGGATCCTTCTGCTGCTGTCCCTTGATCTAAAAAGGTCAATTTGGGGAAACTGCCAGAAGAAACAGCTTTTGTATCCACGGGAATTGATCCAACATGTATGTGCAGTTGTTGGATCATGTGAAAGGAAAGGTCTGATCAACAGAAATGGTCATTAGGTGCACATGTCAGATTTCAAACAGGAGGTCCACGTTTTCTAAGTGACGATTCGATCGAAGTCAGCTCAGATCGACGTTTGGGCATCATGGGTCTGTGCATCAAACAAACAAACTATCAAATAGTAAGGGATGATTAACTGGAGTCTTGAAACATTTTATTCAGAAAAGGTGGATGGCATTGAGTGTGGGATGGGATGGGACAGCGGGAATAAAGGTAACAGAGTTTGCTGCATATCTGGTTAAAGAATGAGCGACAGTCCGCCTTCTGTTGATTCTTCCTCAGGTCGAATTAACAAAGCGCCATGACGAAAGATTTTCGCCCTAAAGTATTATTTATATTTATTTTCCACATATGCTACCCATTATTCACTGTATACGCGCTGACAGATCTAACATCTGATTTTCAATTCGGGCATCTGTTTTATTGTAATTTACTAAGGAGATTTTTTTAAATCTGCTTCTGTGATCGGGAGGGAGTTAATATATAGAATTAAAACGAATTTTGAGTGAGATAAAAAGAAACGGCTTCCATCTGGAGTTAAAAAACAGAACACTATAAAAAGAATTGCATTCACCAGCTAAGCGAGGACATGATTGTGAGACGAGAATTGTTTCGAGGTGTAACTTGCCCCAAAATATGAGACGTCCTAAATCGGTGAGAATGTTTACGGCGTGGACAAATGTGGTGGAGTGATGGCATGAAACCTGCGTTTCTCCCCAAGTATGGAACAGGCTTGGGGGAGAGGCAGTGCAGCGAGAACACAGAAATCTGGCATATTTGAATCACCAGACTGAAAAAAAAACTAGCTGACACAATTTATTATACGACCTTGAGAATCGGCATAGAACGACAATAACGCATGTAAAAACAATATATTTATCCGATAACGTGACAGTGCCGACCCGATGATAGATTCACTATCACTGCCATTACGAGCATCCTGTCATGCAACGAAGCAAGAAACTCGCAGGCTTTCGCTCATATAACGAATAAACAATAAATTACCAGGAACTCCGCAAAAGGCGATGATAATGTAGAAAACTTTCCGGACACTGTAGAATGTTTCCAGCATTTTCTGTCTGAATTGTTCTCTCCTGCACTTTGCATACAGGTTTCTCAAATTCCCTTACCAAACATTTCAATTTATACAACCAGTATCCCCACAGGTCACCGTACTTCCACAACATAAATTTTGATTAATTTGATTACGAAAGTAAGCCTCAATCCCTGGAGTGCTGTGGCTTGCACGGGTTTATTTCAATGTATCCAAAGTAGAACAGTTTCGGCAAACAGCATTTAAATGTATCCTCTCTGGTGCCTTGTACAATCAGTTGTATTCCTGGTATATCGAACTCGTTAGGAAACGGACGGAAGACAAACAGAGAGTTCCTGGATAAACAAAGGCATTGGAAAAAGGGGGAACCAAATAAATGTCAGCTTTTTTCAGACTAAAGACAAACAGGTTGAAAACAAAATTAAGAGCATTTGTAATGGCACGCAGATAACATAAAATAGAAAGCAAATGAATTCTTCGATTAGCAGCGCAAGGACAGGAATGGGCAAGTGTCGGCGATTCAGTGGAGCAGCAAGTCGGGTCGCTGTTTCAGAACGCCAGAGACTGGGGTTCACGGTTCATCTGTGTGGGGTTGCCTACATATTTCAAAGTGTTCGTATTTCAGTCACTTCATTCAATGTTCAGGTTATCGTGGTTTCATTAGTCAATCTTTAACGATTAATTTAGATATATAGCACGGTAACTGACCCTTCATACCCGCGAACACGAGTTGCCCAAATTCAATTCCGCGACTATATCCGAATGTCATTGTCATGTGGGGGAAAGCGGAGCTTCCAGAGAAAACCCACGCAGACTGGGATGAACGTACAAACTCCTTACAGACAGCGCCGGATTCAAACCCGGTTGTCCAGCATTATCATGTTAAACGAACACATATTTTCGAGGCAATTGTAGGGCTGTCGTTAGAACTTCAGTGTATTTATTCATTGTACAAATGTAGATGAAAATAAACATTGTTATCGCTGTCATCATGAAAGTGCGTTGCTGCAAACCTCCGAACTCCAGCTCAGTGACGTGGAATCAGCTGATAATAATTATCAATTGCGGGCATAAACGCCTCTTCGACACGCTTTAATCGCTTAAAATTATGTTCGTGGGTTCAGTCAAAGTTAACTGTTTATTTGATGTTTAGTTGATTATTTTCATCTCTCACCACACACCTTTGTTCCTATTTCTGTATCCATGAGACTTAGTCCAGGGATATACCACGAACTTGATCGTATCCCGCGCTGTCTGTAAGGAGTTTGTTGTTCTTCCCATGTCTGCGTAGGTTGTCCCCTAGGCCTCCGGTTTTCTCCCACCGTTTGAAACGTACCGGGGTTGTAGGTTAATTGTGTGTAATTGAGCGGCACGAACTCTTGGGCCGAAATGGCCTATTATCGTGCTCCATGTCTAAAATTCAAACCAAGTCCGACAGGAGAGGTTGGTTAAATTGAAAAACATATTTCCTTAATTTCTGGACTACGACTCCTTTGCTCTGGCCTGTACAATAATGAGATATTTATTTTATATCGGACATATTGTACCTGCAGTGTACTCCGTCCTGCAATAATATTACATTTCAGAGATCCATCTGCCACATCAATTTTTTTATGTGAATGATGTGGTCATTTTCGAGGCGCCTTTTAGCTCCAAAGGCCTGGGAAAAGAGAGGTGGATGGAGGGTGATATAAAAACAGGTAAAGTATTTCTGCTTTTCAGACTATACAGGAGTGACGTATTGGACAAATATCAGTCATGGCACAGCCATTCCAGTCCTTCAGGTCACGGGATAGCAGGAAGGAGCCATACCCCTGGGAACAAATCAGCAGGAATTGTGTCAGTTAACATCTCGACAATGTGCATGTTAAATGATTATAACTGAAGTTCAATGAATTCATGCGAACGAGTTAGATATGATCACATCAAAAGTGCAGGGTGCAGGTCGACGCCCGACCAGTTGATAGATCAAAAGGTTTAAGCAAACCATGCAGATGTCACCTGTGACCATTCACCTCTGCCAAATGCATATAGGGCTGGACACTCGAGACACTGAAGAGCAAACGGGACAAAGGCAATACTCGATACCCCTGCGGCCGTTCACATCCATCAAACGTGGCGTTTGTGTACTGTTGAGGGGAGGATATAGGAGGGGCATATCACGGTAGTCAAGCCTCTGGGATCGATGATAGTCTCGTGGCGAAGATGGAAAATAATGACAAGAGGCAAGGTGTAATGATGGGGGAATCAATATTCATGGGGAACCAATGACAGTTTCAATGCAAGATATTCAAATGCCGAATGTTTTGAGGGGCTCGAGTCCGGGAAGTCTCATGCTTAATTCAAGCCATTCTCAAGAGGGTGTGAGAGCATCATGTTGTAATCCGTATAGAGAATGATGATGCGGGTAGGAAGGGTGCCGAGGTCTTGCGAAGTGCCTGCAGCGAGTTGAACGCAATATTGAAGATCAGGAACTGCAGGATTGCTAATGGTGACACGTGCTCGCGAGGTAAGAACTATGAGGATAAAGTAGTTCAGAACGTGCCTGAAGAGTTTGTGCTGAACGGCGGACTTGGTATTTCTGGATCATTGTACTGTGCTCCAGGGAACGGAGGACCGAAACCGGCGGGCGGTTTGTGTCTGAACTGGAGGAGACTAATATCCTGCGCAACATCTTGCTCGTGTGTGCCCCAAACTTGGTTTACGGGAGCTGGGAACAAGAATGAGACGAAAGAAAACAGAGAAAATGGTGGATAAGTTGATGCAGTGTGTCGTCTGTTTGTGAGAAAACACAGGACGTGGAGGGGGACGTAAATGTAATAGATTGGAGGGGCTGAAATGTGTTTATTTCAATCAAACAAGTATTACGAATGAGGTGGATGAATTGTTGGTGGACAGTCACGTGATCTCTCCGGCGCGAACCTAGTTACAAGCCACCACATCTGTCATCAAGGCGAAGATCACATACGCTGAGCACTCACCTTGCCATTGGCCACGATAAAAACACAGACATTACCACCAGTTGTTTTAATCACATCCCATAGTTTCGCATACTTGCACCGGCCCCACTAGCCAACAGGGAGTTTACGGCTCCATACGGATGGCAGTCTCTTCAATCTGAGGCGCCTGCAAGCTCACACAAAGACACAAGAGAAACTTGTCCGTGAACTACTCTTTGCAGGCGATGCCGCTTTAGTTGCCCATTCAGAGCCAGCTCTTCAGATCTTGACATCCTGTTTTGCGGAAACTGCCACAATGTTTGGCCTGGAAGTCAGCCTGAAGAAAACGGAGGTCCTCCATCAGCCAGCTCCCCACCATGACTACCAGCCCCCCCCCCCCCCCCCCCCACATCTCCATCCGGCACACAAAACTCAAAACGGTCAACCAGTTTACCTATCTCGGCTGCACCATTTCATCAGATGCAAGGATCGACAACGAGATAGACAACAGACTACACAAAAGAGTCTGGAAAAACAACCAACTGAAAAACCTCACAAAGATTAGGTATACAGAGCCGTTGTCATACCCACACTCCTGTTCGGCTCCGAATCATGGGTCCTCTACCGGCATCACCTACAGCTCCTAGAACGCTTCCACCAGCGTTGTCTCCGCTCCATCCTCAACATTCATTGGAGCCTTTCATCCCTAACGTCGAAGTACTCGAGATGGCAGAGGTCGACAGCATCGAGTCCATGCTGCTGAAGATCCAACTGCGCTGGGTGGGTCACGTCTCCAGAATGGAGGACCATGCCTTCCCAAGATCGTGTTATATGGCGAGCTCTCCACTGGCCACCGTGACAGAGGTGCACCAAAGAAGAGGTACAAGGACTGCCTAAAGAAATCTCTTGGTGCCTGCCACATTGACCACCGCCAGTGGGCTGATATCGCCTCAAACGTGCATCTTGGCGCCTCACAGTTCGGCGGGCAGCAACCTCCTTTGAAGAAGACCGCAGAGCCCACCTCACTGACAAAAAACAAGGAGGAAAAACCCAACACCCAACCCCAACCAACCAATTTTCCCCTGCAACCGCTGCAACCGTGTCTGCCTGTCCCGCATCGGACTTGTCAGCCACAATCGAGCCTGCAGCTGACGTGGACTTTTACCCCCTCCATAAATCTTCGTCCGCGAAGCCAAGCCAAAGAAAGAGAAGACGTGGAGCAGCTGGGTTTCTTTTCCTGAAGGAATGAAACTGAGTGTCATTCCAGATCATGGGGCAGAGAAGACGCTAGAGAATCAATCTCAATATATGTACCAGCAACGGGTAATGCACGTTAATGTGATGCACGCTATGAAACCATTGTGGTAAATTTTTTTCTGCTCTTCCAATTAATCATAGTTCCGTACATGCACCAGGCATATCGGAAGTGGGCACTGTTTGTCTCGCCTGCGCGTTTAAGCATGGGACCTGCGAGCAATAGCTATGTGTTGGTTGCGCGCGCGTGTGTGTGTGTGCGTGTGCGTGTACGTGTGCGTGTGCGTGTGCGTGTGTGTGTGTGTGTGTGTGTGAGTGTGTGTGTGTGTGTGTGTGTGTGTGTGTGTGTTAGAGAGAGAAAAGGGGAAAGCGAACGAAAGCGAGAGAGAGAGAGCTTCCTCATATCACATAAATTTGGATTGGTACGAGGAATTATGATGTTGAGCCAGTTACAGATACAGTACTTCTTGACGCAACGATAGGTACAGCTGATACAGGTACAGTTGTGGATATGTTTCAAAATGAAATAGGATGGAACGAAAAAGAGGGGGAGAATTACTGTTGTGCTGAGAAGAGTATCAATTCAGTGGGTTCACAGAGAGATGAGTCTCGAAACGAGTGTTACAATCACCGGTCACTTTAATTCCGACACGGGAGACAAACAAGGGAGAACGTTAAAGAGTACTCGATTACTATTTCACTTAAGAAAGAATATAGGCATTCAGCTCCAACCTCGGTTAGACTCCGACAATAATGAACCGATACTTATACACTTGAATAGGCATACAAGAGTCGGGGTCCCTTGAATACACCCGGTTATCTCTACCAACGGAGTTGCGGCCCTCTGCAAGTATTGATCTAACGGTCACATAAATTCAGGGTCAACCAACGTACATTAGGCCATTTGGCACACCATTTCAAATCTGATCTCCATGATATATGAGGTTCTGGAAGAACCAGATGTATCAGGAAGCATCTATGGAGCGAACCCAGAAATGTCGAGTCATTGCAGAGGACAGAGAAGATAAAGGAGAGGTGGACGGTTTAAAAAAGTGAAGGGTGGGATATGGTAGGAGATTCAGGTGGATCCAGGTGAGAAACCAAAAGAAAAAGAATTCAGAGGACCCTCTTTTTCGCTCATTCCGCCTGTATCTGGCACTACACCTCCATTTTCAGCACCGTTAAGTAACAGAATTTCTCTTGAGAAGAGAAACGTAAGCCGCGCTCAACCACGTCGATTGCCTCCTCTTCGATGAGACCAAACACGAACTAGGCCAGCGATTTGCCGTGCGTATGATCATACGAAGTTTTCGGTTGCAAGCCATGTTCAATATTATCCCCTTTGCCATACTTCGCTGTCTGTTCTCGGACTATTTCACACGGCATGAACACTGGCATCGCCTGTTTTTGTCTCTTATTTTGATCTATCCTCAACCACCACCCAACACCCCCAGCCATGCCCTCCGCTATCATCAGGAAGAAGGTACAGAACCTTGAAAGAGAACACACATCACAAAAACAGTTTCTTTCTCACTGCTATAGATTTCTGAATGGAAAATGAACCGGCATTACATCACTTTTCTCTCTTCATTGGAACTTGCTGTTAACTTTTAAATACTGTATTGAAGGAAATATAATTATCTGTAATTTTTGCATCTGTAATAAACAAAACGGCTACCACAAATCAACAAATTTTGTGACTCATATTCCGGACAATTAATATGATTCTGGTTCTGATTTCAGGGCTCTTTCAGGTGCAGGTTTCTTTCCAAACCCACTCTCCAGACCAGTTGTTATGCTTTCACCGCTACCACCCTTTCATTCTTGTACCGAACGTCAATCTGCTGTACCGATCCTCGTGAACAATGGTTCCCAATGTAAAATCTCGACATATTTTTGCCCGACTGATGTGATTGTCCGTGAGGTTGTTCCCGCTGTAATATTGAGCAGAGATTTCCCGAGCGCTGCTGTGCAAACACTGCCCGTGAATAACGGAGCTCAGAAAGGCGACAGTCGACATACTTCTGTCCCGGAGAAAACATCTCCATCCACCTGTCCTGGTGTATCAGCACCGGGCTACGAAGGTGCAGCAGCGCCTCTAATTCCTCGAAAGCCCTGAGGAAACTCGGCATTACACCAGCATTACTGAACACCCTTTATATGCGCACCTTTGGCGGTATCTTTTCAGGGTGAATGAGATGTGTTCCACTAAAGGCCTCAAGGAAATGCAAAGGGCAGTCAGACCACGAAATCAAAATCCACACCCATCAACTGCACTAAAAAAACGAGGAGCCCCTCGGAGTTCCGTACGAAGATATTTATGATGTACATAACGTATTTGAACGAGGATTGTTTTGTGAAAATTGTGGAATATTTAAGATGGAAACGGAATTGTGTGCTACCACATTGGGCAGTGAAGAGAATACCTGCCTTTGTATAAGCGTCTGGTTTGGATTTTAACATTTTTTATTTTATTTTTTATTTAGTGATACAGCAAGGCAATAGACCCTCTGAGCCATGGGACCATGTCGACCAAAAGAGCCCATCCGAGCAAATAATTTGCTTGTAATTAGAATATAAGGGAGAACTGGAGTACCCAAAGGGAACCAACCAGGTTACGAGGAGAATTATTTGCAGACAGCCCTGATTTAAACCAGGGTCGTTTGCGCGATATTAGTGTTGTGTAAAACGCGACGCTAACCATGATGCTGGTATTGATCGAGAACTGGAAATGGGATGGCAGATTCCGACACCGCGGAGCAGATCTAGGTGCTGCATTTGGTTAAGTTTATTTCAGGCAGTACCTCCTCCGTTAGAGACGCTGATTTCAGGAGGGAGCAATTCTAGGAGCTGCATTTGGTTAAGTTATTCTCAGGCCGTACCTCCTCCGATAGAGACGCTGATCTCAGGAAGGAGCAGTTCTAGGAACTGCATTTGGTTAAGTTTATCTCAGGCAGTACCTCCTCCGTTAGAGACGCTGATCTCAGGAGTGTTTTGGGGCAGACGGGCTGCAATCTGTAACCCGCTGAGGAGGTCAACACAGGTTGACGTGATGTATGGCTAAGGAAGCATTTGACGAGCTTGACGTCGTCCGTTGGAGTAGTGAATACGAGATTTTACGACAAGTCCACATGAAAGGGAATTTCGGTACACGATATTTCGACGACCTTTATCGACATTATGGAAAATGTATCGGATCCTTGCTCTCCCCACAACCCTTTACTGTTTATTTATTTAGTTTTATTTTTGTGTCATATTCTATTTATCATTTTAAAATATATTTAGCAATCAACAATCAGACCAAATACAAAACATCAAGAAACCCCCCCCTCTCCCCACCCCCTCCCCTCTATATGTCCGATTAAACAGAGAAAGAACGAAGAAACAGAAACATAAAAAAGTAGCATCCCATTGCCAGTGTGTACAATAACATCGCTGTGTCTAACTAAGCCAAGAGCTCACTGTATTCCCAAATTCCTCTATTCAACCGCACTCCTCGGTGCCCTATCATTTACTGTCGATATCCTTTCTGGTTAGTCCTTCCAAAATGCAACACCTCACACTTGTCTGCATTAAATTCCATCTGTAATTTTTCAGCCCATATTTCTAACTGGTCCAGATCCCTCTGAAAGCTTTGAAAGCCTTCCTAACTGTCCACAACGCGTACAATCTTTGTGTAATTAGCAAACTTGCTGGTAAAATTTACCACATTATTATCTATATCATTGATATAGACGGCAAACAACAAAGTTTCCAGCACCGATCCTTGAGGTGCACCAGTCTTAGAAGCAGTCATCCACCACCACACTCCGATTTCTTCCGTATAGCGAATGTCCAATCCAGTTTACTACCTCACCATGAGTACAGCATTCTGAACTTTGGGACTGACCTCCCATGTGGAACCTTGTCAAAACCCTTATTGAAGTCCATTTAAATAAAATCCACGGTGTTTCCTTCATCAAGACTCCTGGTAACCAACCTGATCCTACATCGCTGCAAAGACAAACTCCTGAGCTTTCTTCTTTAGATATGTACTCACATCAAGGTACCATCCTATTAAATTTCCTCCGCACCTTCTTCTGCTTCAACATCTTGCCTGCAACATGACGACCAGAACTTAGCACAATAAACCAATGATGCCCAACAAAAAACTTTGTAGAACAAAAACGGTACCTCACGGCTCGCTAACTCTTTACCACCCATCAACCAGCACGACAAGTTTATGAGATTTATACACTTCGATTCCGATTTTCCTCTGTTTTTCCACGCTGTTAAGAATCAATCCATTAACCATATATTCCACATTCGTTCGAAGTTCGAACTTGTATAACTTCACGTTATTCCGGTTTAAAGTCGACGTGATAATCCTTTGCCCAAACCTTCATCATAGCTATTTCTTGTTTTAACCTACGACAAACTTCTTCACGGTCTACAACACAACCAAGGCTCGTGTCAGCTGGAAACCTAATAACCTGTACCATCAATTACTCGTCTCAACTAATTTTAAAATATTCACAAAAGCAATGGTCCCACAACCTATACCGAATAAAGTGAATTGGAATAAAAGTGAACTTATGCCATTGTCTGAAGCCGATTATTTTGTTTGTAAAGGATACCACATTTTAAATTGACTGATCAAGTTAAGTATTGAGGTATTAAAATAGATAGACATATAAATCATTTATTTGCCATTATTTTCCATAATTAAAGAGGATTTAATTAAATGGAAAGACTTGCTGAGAGCTTCAGGCGGTAGAGTGAATTGTATAAAAATTAATGTATTCCCTAGACTTCAGTAGTTTTTCAATCTATTCCTTGTAATATTCCTAAATTTTTTAAATACTTGAATACAGTAGCTTGGAAATTTTATGGAGGGGTAAAATGGCAAGAGCATCTTTTCATGAGTTAACATGGAAATATGAATTAGGAGTTTAAAAGTTTCAAAATTTCTAAAATTACTTTAAGGCCGCTCAGCTAAAATTTATTAATAAAATGTTTGATCTTGATAGACCTTTGACTTAGGCAGATAGAGAATTAAATAGAATTAGTGAGGATAGAAGGGATTAATTTGTTGATAAATTGAATGTTAAATTGTTAGGATATGAATTTTTCTTGTTGCTGCATAAAGTACACGGTTTGACCTTCTGAGCTTCTCCGGGATTTTTGTTTTTACTTCAACTTCCGAGTGAGGTTTACAGCTGTTGCACTTCCCTCAGGAGAAGTTAGCAAGGATACTTGACTTTCCCTGATTGCCTACATCCTGCAAGACTACGAACAAGGGAGGTACGTTTGGCGTATCGGTTAGCGCAACTCCTTTACTGCGCCAGTGATCGGGACTGGGGTTCAAATCCCGGTCCGTCTGTAAGGAATTTGTACATCATCCCCGAGTCTGCGAGGATTTTTCTCGGGGGCTTCGGTTTTCTACCACCTTCTAAACAAACAGGGGGTGTTGATTAATAACGTGAAAATTGGAAGGAACGGACTCGTGTGCCTAAAAGACCTGTTATGGTGTTCTTTGTCTTAATGTACTTTTTTTAATTAAAGGTACTTGACTTTCCACATTTGCAAGTTGGTTTAAGCTCCAAACATTGCCTCTGCTCACCAAAGTCTCTGGACTAAAATCCTTAAAGCTCACTTACATGTTTTCCACTCCAACAATAGCCGCACCACAGAGGACTAATAACGTTTGAACTTTGATTTGGCTGCAGGATCGTCACACATTCAACTCCTTTCATCCAGACCATTGAACTATCGAACGGTCTATAGCCTCCATTCCCCCTTTCTTATTCCTGTCCAATTGTTTCCCTTGAATATTAAAATTAAGCCCGCGTTCACCAGTTCATCTGGCAGCTCGTAAAACGCTCGGAGTATTCGCCGTTTGAAGAAGTTCCCCCGAAACGTTTCCCCATTCGCCCTTAACCCACGTATCTCAACTCAGAGAGGAAAATGTCTGCTTGCATTTACTATATATCTACATAATTTTGTAAACCTCATTCGTCAAGCAAAGTCCTAACCTGTTAAAGCTTTTAATTGTATTAATATCGTTTCTCCAATTGTCTGCAATGAACCACCATATTTTAATTTCTACTTATGTAAACCAAGCGGACATTGCTTTTCCTTTGGAAACTAAAAATGTTTTCTTTCACATGGCTTTTGATGTTTACAAAGCAATCTGTTAAATGTAAACAATAATTTAACTCCATTTTTCAGCTCCTCTCTGAATTTCCTCTGTGTCAGGCCATAAATGCAGGTGTTAGTGCAGGTACTGAGAAGCTGTAACATCCATCCACATTGCTGAAAGATAAAAATCGGACTACTTAAATATCTGTCTCTATAGGTGGGGTTCACCAATTGCCAGTTCATGGAGTGTACTATATAGGGCATCCACAGTATTACGAAATTGATTGACAGAGCGAAGAGCAAAATGATCGATTTTCTCCGATTCTCCGCTTCTGAATCTTGTTGATTCTCGCCTTTGATCCGGAGTCCACTTCGGATTCTGTTTGATGTAATTATGTGCTTGGCTGTTAAACCATTTAACAAAAGAATGAAACAGATTGGTAATATGGGGGTTATGATGCTGTCAAACAACTCAAATGCTTTACAGATGGCTGACGTGTAGTATTCAGGTATCGGAACACAATACCAAGGCACATTGTCAATTATTACTTGAGGAGCCAACAGAAAGTAAAACGGGATGCACCTCACACTGCAGACTATCGCCACTGTCACGATAACTACTGTCGCAACTCTTTCTGTACAATATTTTCTCCATAGGTTCTGACAGCAAATTGCGACGTAGCGATCGAACGTGAATGCAACAGTGAACCAGACGGAACAGTCCATGCTCGCATATCTGAAGACAGCTGTGAGAGCACACACTGGGGTTATTTGTAAAACGGGGGCGAACAAATATATATTGTTCACCTGCTGCACGATAATCACGATGATAACCACCATGAGATCGGCCGCTGCCATCGCTACGAGATAGCGAGTGATGCATTTGGAGAGCCCACACTTTCCACGAGACAGGATCACAATCGCCGTTAAGTTAACTGAAAGAAAAAAAAGGAATCGGAGAGTGAAATGTAAGATAAAACGTCGCAGTAATTCATGGAAAGAAAGGTCTTGAGCGTTGTGCTCACACGGATACCCTGAAATCGCCACCGACGGTACCTCTTCTCTGCATATACGAGGTAGGGACGTAAATGGGACGCCAGTCTGCATCTGTTGCAGGTAACAGAAGACTGGATAAATCAATTATCATCGAGATCCAGCGACCTACCAGGAATACCAGCAGCTGCAAGTACAGGATAGTAAATTCTCGCGATGTGGTAAATTGGTGGATATGGCATTTTACGTGAAGCTGTGCTGTTCGAAGCGCTGTGACAACAGAAGCATCCTCTTCTGACAAATGCATTGACACGTTCTTATAATGGAGAAGGAATATCCAGTGGGCCAATTAAGGTCAACCCATTCTCACTTACGTCGCCGTCAATCACTTACGCTGAGTTATATTTTAAAATCGTGTCGTTGTGCAATGCATTTCGCAACTGGCCAGGTGTTGCAAACACCTTTTCGGAATTAGATGTTGCAAGTTTCTTCATTTCTGCCAGCATTTTCGAAGAGTTTGAATAAATGTTTTTCAGCCTCCAGTATTATTTAGAACAGCTGGACATCTCCTCCAAATAAACATAATATCTAAATAGGCGCATCGGTAGGGAGGCGGGATTGGGCGACACAGTTGTGGTAACGATTAGAGCAACCCTATAATCAAGTCAGCCAATCGGGTTCAAATCTGGCGCTATCTCTCAGGAGGTTATTCCTTCAGTCCCTGCGCTACTTGTCCTAGCCCCTCAACGCTGTCCTGACCTAGCTGGGTACCGGCGCCTTATATGCTAGCTCTGTGTTTAATACGATCATTATCCAGGGATTGATGGTGAAGTGTCCTCGTTGGGTTTCAACACGCGTCTCCTTACTTGGGTCGAAAGGCCACAGGTTGGCAGTGGAACGTTAAGCACCATCACCTCGGAGCTGTGCGCTCATTCCACTCCTATTCACGCTACTGACCAACGACTTAAACGCCAGATCTATCTCCAATAGTGACATCAGGTTTTCAGATAATAAGACACTAGTTAGCCTCTTCAGCAGAAACGATAAGTCGCACTACAGAGAAGAGATGGAAAATCTCGTGGAATGCGTGGACATCACGATCCAGATGAGTAGGAAGCATCAGATTTCTCTAAGTCCACTTAAAAAGTGACCGATACTGGATACTGTATCTTCTCGCTCGTCAGGAAGGTGCAACAGCAACTGCACATCCTGAGAGGACTGAGGTGGGCAGCACTACCGGTCACCATTACGTCAACTTTCTACAGGAGCTCCATCGAGAGGATCCTTGCCGACCACATCCCATTGCAGTATGGTTGCTCGAGCGAACTGGTTCGGAGGTCAATCCATAGGAGTCTAAAGAGCGGCACTTTGGTCTCCTACCTACCTCCCTCCCCTCCCTCACTTCCCCCTCCGCCACTTCCACCAGCGACGTGATATAACGGGAATTAGGCTCGCAACATCCTCAACGACTCCAGCCATCCCACGCACAGCATCTTCCAACAACTCCCTTCAAGTAAAAGGTACAGAATTACCAGACCAAGAACCACAAGACTTAGGAGTAGCCTAACGGCCCACGGGCAGTGAGAATGCTGAACGATTGGCGTACTGCTCATAAGCACTCTCCCAGACTCCACGATTTATTTAACAATATTTATTTCTATATAAGATTATATGTACTGAATACGAATCATTTGTATCTTTGTGCATTATATCTGAGGTTGAATGTTTGCATGATTTTGCATCCGGGAACAAAGAACGCTTTTTCCTCCATTTGTACTTGTGCAATCGGATGATAATAAACTTCAACATGGATTTGAAATTAGCCGAACGGCGTCGACCATGCTATATTTTTTCACTTGATCATCATTGATGAATATCTCTTCAGAATCACTACATTCCCTATTTTGTGTCTCATCCTTCTGATCTTTCTGTACTTTCTTCTTTTTCTCCTTCTGCACCCTATTATCCTTCTCTCTGGAAATTCCATTCTATTTCTGCATCTGAGAAGATGAAGACTGTCCCTTTCTCGTGTCATGTAGGAAGTTGGCAAAGATTAATGCATCTTCACCATTATCAAAAAAATTGTTTTCATATTTCCATAGAAAACCTTTAATACAGCTGGGTATCTAAAAGCCAATATGTACCCCTTCTGCCAGAGGACTGCTTTTGCTGAATTAAATTCTTTACATCTATTAATAATATTTTGACTGAGGTCCACATACAAAACACTCTTCTATATTTAACCATCAATGGACCTCCATGTTGTCGGGCATTTTGGACTGCCAATTGTAATATTAATTCACTGTCTTGATAATGTAGACACAATACCAAAATAGATCAGGGTGGTTGGCCAGGTAACAGTATTTTTCTGATCACTCTATGGGCCCTATCTCATTCCACCCTATACTAAAGCAAATCTGATCCTAAAACCTCTGGAATCCATTTATGAAAATATTTTACTGGTACATAATCTTCAAAGTCTTCCAGGAGTCCCGTTATCTTCACATTATTCCTCCAGCTTTGATTTTTCAAAGAGTACATTTTCTTTAATAAGTCATTTTTATATATTATTCACCCAGTGAAGGAGTCATCAGTATTGTTCAGCTTCTGTCGACATTTGTCAATATCACAGACACAATCCTCAAGTTTATCTTCCATCATTTTAACTTGATCTTGTACTTTATCCACTAACTTAGCATACTTTGCTACATCAATGTTAACAGTTACTATATCTTTCATAATTTTAGAAAGCTGTTAGACAGATTTAAACCCCAGAGATATCTGTTGAGACATTGCTTGAATTTGATGTGTACAATAGCTGTAGGCCTTTCTTAAGCTGCAGACATTTCTTCTTCATTTTCTTCCTCCTTACTGAATTCAAATTCTTCTGGGCTTTAAACTGCAGTACCTCCAGCCCCCAAATCTTCTCCCTCCACCATAGTCAATTGTTTACCAACCCAGGATTTCTAGGTCAGCGAACACCAGTTCTCCCCCACCACCACCCCCACAGGGAGAACAATATTTGTTATAGTGTGCATGCACATAGGTGTGCGGATGCACACTGCTCCTTCAGGCTCCATGGAGGAACGCCATTTGGCATCAGTGCTTGGGACTCCATGGCACTCGCCCCAGTGTCACTTTAGGGTTGACCGCCTGTCATCGCTAGTGGCGAGAAGTAGCAGCACTCAAATCTCCAGGTTCAAATTCTGAGGTGGGCCTCATTTCTTTCAAACTTACCAGCTGATTTTAAATCATTTATTTTTTTGTTGTTTGTGCTCTAGTTTTCTTTGTGCTTATGTATGGTTTCTTCTCATAAACTTTAAGAAAACTTTTATACTGTTAAAAAAGTTATTTTAAAACTGTTGTTTCTTTAATGTGTTGGGAGTGATGTTTAAAATAGCAATGGGAAAGGCACATGAAAAACGTTAAACCAATTTTACAATTGAAGGTCTATGGGCCATGTTTGGCACATACAGATTACCTCATAAATTTGTCACAGAAAATGGATCCCAGTTTACATCAGAACCTTTTAAAAGATTTATGTGTGACAACAATATCAGACATATTGTTTCGACATCCTATCACCCAAATACTAATGGGGAGGCAGAACAATTTGAGCAAACATTGGAGAAGGCAATGAAAAACAAGGAACTTCTAAATTCTTCCTGGACTCGCAAGATTGCAGATTTCCTATTGTGGTACCGAAACTACTCTCTGCTGTACATCATGACACCCATGTAATGATGTCACCCCTCCACACATCCACACATACATATATATATATATATATATATTTATATATACACATGCGCGCGCGCACACACACACACACACACACACACACACACACACACACACACACGCACACACACATACACACACACACATACACACACATACACACACACACACACACACACACACACGCACACACACACATACACACACACATACACACACACACATATACACACACACACATATACATATATATAGCTTTGTATGTCAGTAGCTATGTTAGTCTGATAGTATTAAAGAATGGGAAAGCACCATGTCTCTGAGTCCTAATTGTGTAAGTGCGTAAACAACAAGACCCTACAAAAGGAGGAGAGGGGAGGAGAGATGTAGATGTGTCATGTGGTGGGATTATGTTGTCGGTGATGGACATTATGGAGGACAATGTCTTGGATGTGCATTCCAGTTTCATGATAGGGAAGGACAGGGTAAATCCTCTGTTTGACATGTCTGGAACAGAGGGGGCCAGGGCAGATAAGTGATAAATAGAGGAGATGCGATTAAGGGTTGAATAGGTGTTGATGAGGTGGGAAGAAGTCAGATATTTTGGTTGATCTCATGTTGGGAGCAGTTTCATGCAGATGGAGGAATTGAGAGGAATAGAATTCTTGAAGGTAGCTGGGTGTGAAGAAGTGTAGCTGAGGTGCTTGTGGTAGTTGGTAGGTATGCCTGTAGAAAGCTTGTGTCCTGGGATGGAGTGAGAGTGATTAAGTAAGGGGAGGGTGTGTTAGAAGATGGATGAAGTGAATTGGAGGACAAGGTGAAAGTTAGCAGCACAGTGAATAAATTTGATGAGCTCGTCATGGGTGCGTGAGGCACCACCAATGTAGTTGCCAATGGAGTGAGGAAAGAGTTGAGGGGCTCTGCCTGTGCAGCTTTCACAATGAATTGATCTACAAAGCCCATCAAAATTCAGGCACAGCTGGAACTCAGGCAGGTACCTATGGCTTCTCCTTTAATTTGGGAAGAGTGGGATGAGTCAAAGAATAACTTATTAAGAGTGAGGACAAGTTCAATCAGGCGGAGAAGGGCACTGGTGGAGGGGGATTGCTTTGATCTCTTGTGAATGGAAGGGTACTGGTTAGCTCTCTGGTCAGGAATGAAATCAAGGCCTTCTGTGGATGTCTACATGAAGAGGATAGGCCTCCATTGTGAAAATGAGGTGGTTATGTTCAGGAAATTGGAAGGAATTGAAGACATAAAGGTCATGTAAGTTATCACAAATGTAGGTAGAGAGGGATTGGACATGCTGGAAAAATTGGAATTGAGGTTATACTAGTTCGTTGTGGAATTTGCATGGGAAACAATAGATCTACCTGGATAATTAAGTTTGTGTAACTTGGGCAGCTGTGGGACAGAGATGACCAGAGTTGATAAGGTAGGAGAAAATACTAAAGATAGTAGCGTAATGTTCAATTACTCCTCTAAGTACAAAGAGGTGTCTGAGAGTTGTGTGGCATTGGCATAGCCAACATCATCACCACCCTTCCTCTCTGGCTTTGACAGTCAGGTTGGGTTTTAGCGGAGGATGTGGCGGGCTGAGCGTTCAGAGGACCTGCCATGAGAATAAAAGAGAGGAGTGGTGAAATTGATGTGGTTGATATCTCGGTGGCAATTGATAATTACAAAGATCGAGACCAGGGAGCTGGCCAGGACGAAGAGTCCAAGAGGATGAAGAAAGCCTAAAGCAGGTGAAGGAGTCTTCAGTGGGGGATGCAGAATCCTAGTTGTAGAAGTGGGCATGGAGTCAGGGACGACGGAAGAAGAATTCATATCTGGCATGCACGTAACTCATTAAGATGTTGCGCAACTACGGAAGAAGGTGAGGCCTCTACTAAGGATAGAGGATTCCGTCACCAAAAGAAAAAGTCGGAGGGGTGGTAAAGACCAAACAGGGCTCAGAGTGCGAGTCGGTGTGGTGGAGAGTGTTAGGGGAGGAGAGTAGTGCGCTAAGAGTAGGATCTGGTGGATTGGGAAGTCAGAGAGAAGAGATGGAAGGTTGGGGAGGCGAGAGTTTTGAGATGGCGGGTAGGGGATGTCAGTGGTGTGTGCAGAGTTGGGAATGTCGGGAGAAGTGAAGGATAGAGGAGATCGAAGAAATAGTAGAAGATTGAGGATGTCAGTGGGGGGAGGTGGAGCGTAAGGATAGTTAGTGGGCGAGGTGTAGGGTGAAGAAATTCACAGTAGAGTAGGGTGGGTTAGAGCATCTGAGGGTTGGGGCTCGTAAGTAAGCGGAGCTCAAAGTGAGAAATAGGGGAGGTAGTGAGAGGCGTAGGGGGTAGGAAAAATTAAGGGTTGGTGGCAAGTGGAATGAGCCTGTCAGATACAGCAATGGTGTAATCCTTGGCAGTGCTAGGTAGGTCGGGACCCTTGTAATTGTCGGAGTCGTCAGACGTCTGCTAGCAGCCGGGCTCGTGGTAAGAGTCGGCGATTAAACATCGAGGGGCTCGTCCTGCGGGCTGAGGGGGATGAGGTAAGACCATAGGACAACACTGCTCTGTCTGCTTATAACCCTTGCCTATCCTTTCTGCACAAGCATCCATCTGCCGACTACTCCTCATGGGAAACCACCATAATAAAAGCCTCTTCCGTTATGTTCTCTGCGTCTGGAATGATTCGAAGTGCATGTAATCAACGCTCCAGTTCATTGACCCTGTCTCCCAGGCCCAGGAGATGGGTACACTCCCGACAAATGTTGTCAGCAGGGATCGGGGCTGCACGGCTGGCATAACCGTTAGCGCAACGCATTTACAGCCCCAACGATCGGGAGGGGGGTTTGAATCCCGTTTTATCTGTCCGTTTTATCTCCGTGGGTTTTTCCCGGGGGGAGGGCTCCGGTTTTATCCCACTGTTCGAAACGTACCAGGGGTGTAGGTTAATTGGGTGTAAATGGGATAGCACCAACTGGTGGGCCGAGTTGGCCTGTTAGCGTGCTGTGTGACTAATTTCTTCCCACACCTGCAAGGAGCAGTATTTCATTGCTGACACACCTTCTACTTAGCATTTAAGGTCTTTACACAGACTTTGCTCACCGAAGCCTCTAGAGCCAAATCCTTTATATTCACTCACACCTTTTCCACTCCAACAATGGCCGCATCAGAGTGGCCCGTTTGATCTACCTTTTCCTTTGTATTGGCTGCAGGGTTATCACCTACTCAACTCCGTTCAATCTACCATCCGGACCAATGAACTATCGAACTATCTCTATCCCTCCATGCTCACAATTCATGTTCATGTTCAAATGTTTCTTGAATATTAAAACTGAGCCAGCATTCACCAGTTCATCTGGCAGCTCGTTCCACCCTCCGACCATTCTCCGTTTGAAGAAGTTCCTCTTGAATTTCCTCCGAAACTTTTCCCTTTTCATCCTTATTCCACGTCCTCTGATTTGTATCTTACCACAGACGAAAAAGTCTCCTTGCGTTTATTCTGCATCTACTCTGATAAGTTTCTAAATCTCATTCGTCTTCATTCCAGGGAGGAATGTCCTAACATATTAAACCTTTCCACAATTCACGGCAACATCGTATTAAATATTCTCTGCACACTTTTAATTGTAGCTTTCCTGTAGTTAATCGTGTCTCTAGTTGGCTATAATGAACCGCCTTATATTTTTCTTATTCTACTTATGAAAACAAATACGAAATTATCTATCTTTTGGAAACTCAAAATGTTTTCTTTCACATGAATTTTGATATTTACAGAACAACCTGTTAAATGTAAACAATAATTTAACTCCATTTTTCAGCTCCTCTCTGAATTTCCTTTGTGTCAGGCCATAGATGCAGGTGTTAGTGCAGGTACTGAGAAGCTGCAACATCCATCCACATTGCTGGAAGACAAAAATCGGACTATTCAAAGATTTGTCTCTATAGGTGGGGTTCACCAATTGCGAGTTCATGGAGTGAACTACATAGGGCATCCACAGTATTACGAAATTGATTGACAGAGCGAATAACAAAATAATTGATTTTCTCCGATTCTCCATCTCTGAATCTTGTTGATTCTCGCCTTTGATCCGGAGTCCACTTCGGACTCTGTTTGCTGCAATTATGTGCTTGGCTGTTAAACCATTGAACAAAAGAATGAAGCAGATGGGTAATATAGGAGTTACAATGGTGTCAAACAACTCAAATGCTTTACAGATGACTGACGTGTAGTACTCCGGTATTGGAACACAATACCAAGGCACGTTGTCAATTATTACTTCAGGTGCCAACAAAAAGTAAAACGGGATGCACCTCACACTGCAGGCTACCCCCACTGTCACGAGAACTACGGCCGCTACTCTTTCCGTACAATATTTTCTCCATAGATTCTGACAGCAAATTGCGACGTAGCGATCGAACGTGAATGCAACAGTGAACCAGACGGAACAGTCCATACTCGCATATTTGAAGACAGCTGTGAGAGCACACACTGGGGTTATTTTCAAAATGGGGGCGAACAAATATATATTGTTCATCTGCTGCACGACAATCACGATGATAACCACCATGAGATCGGCCGCTGCCATCGCCACGAGATAGCGAGTGATGCAGTTGGAGAGCCCACACTTTCCACGAGACAGGATCACAATCGCCGTTAAATTAACTGGAAGAAGAAAAGAAATCGGAGTGAATTTGATTTTTAAAAAAGCATTCCAGGAAATTATTTCCGTTTGATGTTCATGGAAGGAAAGGTTTTCAGCGTTGTGCTCATACGGACGACCTAGAACTTCCGCCGAAGGTACCTTCTACTCGACACGGACCGAGTAGGGAACTAAATAGGAAGCCAGTCCGCAACTGATGCAAGTAACAGAAGACTGGACGAATCTATTATTATCGCGATCCGGCGACCTACCAGGAATACCAACAGTTGCAAGTGCAGGATAATAAATCCCCGCGATGTGGTAAATTGGTGGATATGGCATTTCCCGTGGAGCTGCGCTCAATTGTTCGTAGCGCTGTAACAACAGAAGCATCCTCTTCTGACAAATGCATTGACGCATTCTTAGAGCGGAGAAGGAATATCCAGTGAGCCAATTAAGGTCGACCCGTTCACACTTACGTCACCATCGAACAAACCCTTACGCTGAGTTATTTTTACACATCGTGTCCTTGTGCAATGCGTTTCGCAACTGACCAGGTATTGGAAATATCTTGTCTGAATTAGATGTTGCAAGTTTCATCTTTTATGCCAGGATTTTTCAAGAGTTTTGAACAAACGTTTTCGGGCCTCCAGTGTCATCTCCTCCAAATGAGCATAATCTCTAAATAGGCGCCCGGGTATGGTAATGGATTTGAGAGACAGTTGTTGAAGTGGTTAGGGCAACCCTATTATAACGTCAGCCAATCCGATTCGAATCTGGCCCTGTCTCTAATTAATTTGTTGCTTCAGTCCCTGCGCTGAATGGGTTCCTCCAGGTGCTGTCGTTTTCACCAACGCTCCAAAAATACAGGGTTCTGTTAACGGGTATCCTTTCCTCTGATGATGCTGTAGCCTTGCCCCTCAACATTGTCCTGACCTACCTGAGTACAGAGGCCTCATACGCCAGAATGAGTCTCCTCGCCTTCCGTTCGGGGTTTAATATGATCATTACCCGGAGGTTGCTGGTGAAACAGTCCTCGCTGGGATTCAACACTCTTCTCCGTAATTATATCCTGGAGTTCTTCACGGAAGGGCCACAGTATCCCCACGTTATCGGCAGGACGTCAGGCACCATCACCTCAGAACTGTGCGCTCTTTCCGCTCCTATGCACCCCAACAGTGTTATCCTTTGCAGATGATACGACACTTGTTGGTCTCCACCAACAATGTTCAGTTGCACTACAGAGAAAAGGTGGAAAATCTGGTAATTTCAGTATAAAAACTCTTAACGTGGGCAAGACCATGGAGCTAAGAGAGCACCAAGTTTCACGGAGTCCACTTAAATAGTGATCGATAGTGGACACTATCTCCGCACTTGTCACGAAGATGTAAAGGCGAATGCACATTCTGAGAGGAATGTGGCAGACAACGCTACTGGCCACCATCATGTCAACTTTCTACAGAAGATCTATCGAGAGCGTCCTGGTGGCTGCATCACAGTGTGGCATGGATGCTATAGAGCACTGGATCAGAGAGCAATCCACGAGACTATAATAGCGACATTGGGGTCTTCCCCTCCTTCAGGACTCCCCAAAGACATGATCAACTGGGAAGTGGGCTCTCAAAATCCCCACCGATCCCACCCACCCTTCACACAGCATCCTTCAGCTGCTCCCGTCAGGGAAGAGATACAGGAGTATCAGAGCCAGAACCACCAGCCTGAGGAACAGTTTCTTTTTATGGGCAGTCAGAACGCTGAACGACTAACGAATTGCTCATACACACTCTCCAAGACACCACAATAGATTTAACAATATTTTTTCTTTCTTAAATAGTTTTATTCAGTTTGACATATAAACGTGCATACAAATATTTAAGGGAAACACTAAGCAAGTCATCTCATACACATATAAATATTTAAAAATTAAAAATTGATGGAACTACATTGACAGTTTTTTTCATCCAGATAAGAAACAAGTAATTGAATTAAACCATGTTAAACCAATATTTGTCAAGTTAATCCAAATTAAAATTGGCAAAAATAAAAAATCTAACAAAAAAATCCTAAAAATGTAATCTAATTTACTTCCTCTGTCTAAACAATGTATCCCTTGGTTTTTTTTTTAAAGAAGGGAAATTGGAATCTGATGTCGACCTCCAGACTTTGAACTGAGAACATTCATAATTCTTAATTCATCCAATCATTATAATAATCTATGAATGGGCCCCATATCTTTATAAATTGCAACTTTCTATCTTTAATGTTGTATCTAATTTTCTCCAAACTTAAATAAGATATAACATCATGTACCCACTGTGCATGGGTAGCTGAAGAGCCATCCTTCCATTTCAATAAAATTGTTCATCACGTTATCAATATGATCAAGGCTTAAACTTTTGACTGAGATGCAGACAGAGGTATTTTAGACTCACGTGAAAAACCAAATAAAACAATGAATGGACAAGGTTCTATATTCATCTTAAAAATGGTTGAAAACTTTTGGAAAATGTCTTTCCAAAATCCCTCTAAATTTAGGCACGGCCAAAACATATGGCTCAGTGAAGCTTCAAAACTTTTACACATCAGAATTTTACAATATCAGACTAAAAAATAGATCATTTAAGTTTGGACATATGTGTTCTATGTACTACCTTAAATTGTATAGGCAATGTCTTGCACTAAATGAAGAATCATTTATCAAGATGAGAGGAGATTACCAATCTTCATCTGAAAATATTATGTTCAAATCTCATTCCCAATCGTTCTTAATCCCGGTGAAAGAGGCTGATCTTCAATCCAATGAATCATTATAAATATATGATATTAAATGCACTATGAAAAATTACTTCTAGAATTTTAGTATTTCGCATTCAAGGAAAATCATAAAGCTTGGATTGAACAAAATGTCCAACTTGCAAATATTTAAAAACTATCTGTAAGAAAGATTAAATTTAGCTAATAATTGTTCAAAAGAGGCAAAATTATCTCAAATAAAAAGTTTATTGAAACTTTGGACACCTAATCTATACTATTCTTTGAAGCATACATCCAGCAGAGATGGCTGAAAAAGATGATTATCTATGATGGGACTAAGCCATGAAAATAAACTATCAAACCCAAAGAATTTCATTAATTAAGCCCATATTCTTAATCCATTTCTCATTAACAGATTATGTGTCAGTTTAGAAAAAGAAAATAGTAAAAAGGATCCTAAAATGTCCAACATAGGGGTTATTTTGGAAAAGTTCAATTCTATTTCTACCCAAGAGGAGTGATTCACTGACTTGAAAAAAAGATACAGAAATTTAGGTAAAATATTCATTTTAATTGAATAAATATAATTATAATAGATAAGGGTGGCCATGCTGATAATAGTGGTTTAATCTTATTAAGTAATTCCAAAAAATTATTTTTCACTAATTTTTGTAACTTTTCATAATTATAATTACTAAGTATTGAAATTTACCTTTCACTGTTTTAAACAAAAATTGAATAGCTTGCTCGAAGTCTTTAGCCCAATGAGACTTCATATCCACCTTGGGTTCTTCACACTGCAACAAGACTTCTGCCCTGGTTCCTGCTGGAATTGTAAATTGAAATTTTGTATCTTACTTAATCCATTTAAGAGAGTTGCTGCTGGCTGGATTGTCTCTGTGGTTCTGCACAAATTTTTTTTATCTTAATGTTTACAAGAACATTTTATGGGCTTCCTCCCAATTATGCCACCAGAGCTGAGGCTTATCTTCTTCAAGAAGGTTTTTGGCTCAATTTCAAACCACAATTCACACACTCTGGAATATTCTATTGTTACAGCTTGGATGTCTCTTGTATTTAAATTGTTATTAATTCTTTTGGACAAATTTAATGATCTTTTCTTCAGAACAAAGTTCACAATTAATTTTTTCTTTGAATCAAAATATAGACAAAACTTTCCTTATTCTAAAATATCCTAAATTAAAAGAATCATCTTTCAAAGCGTGAGCTGTGATATCCGAAACTTCGATCTCTTTAATCCAATAAATCAAACTCTGTGGCTGTTAATTTATGTAGTTTTAATTCATAAATAGAACAGATAAATATTTTACATGGCTTCACCACAAGACTTTCATAATGGTAAATGACAAAGCTGTATAATAGATACAAAGATATATAAAGATGCAAAAATATAAAGAGATATTAAAATTAGAGATACAGAAATTCAAAGAAAAAT
The DNA here is from genome assembly GCF_036971445.1 of Narcine bancroftii. Classification (NCBI taxonomy): domain Eukaryota; kingdom Metazoa; phylum Chordata; class Chondrichthyes; order Torpediniformes; family Narcinidae; genus Narcine; species Narcine bancroftii. The sequence goes on from NC_091472.1 coordinate 200,177,376, forward strand.
TTCTCATACTCTTGCTTCCTTCACATCTTGTGTTAAGTGCATGTAGTTAGGCTGGGTGGATATTACTACATATTGCTTCATAATCACTATAGTAACACAACAAACAATAGTTCTCTTAAAGAGACAGGCACAAAATTAACTAAGAATCAAAAGGACAATGTTTTAACCTTTACACCACATATTAAGCCAGAACGCCACCGTTTTCTACAGCCATGAGCCTGGCTTTACAAACCTGTGTTCCCTTCCAGGTCATGGATCATTGACGACATTAATCGGGACTTTTGATTAAATCAAGATGAAACAATTATTGAGGACCTTTTCCATCTAGCACTCGGTACCTTTGAGCTAATATCTTCACAAGGTAGGTATAGGAGCATTCAAAACAGGACTGCTGCAGGCTGTGTGGTTGATGTACGTTGTTCCAAAATATTTATGTATATATATATGATTATCGTGTGTGTGTGTGTGTGTGTGTGTGTGTGTGTGTGTGTGTGTGTGTGTGTGTGACACTGTGTATACTATATTCTGGAGAAACGCTGTTTCGTCCAGTTCTATATTGTCTAATCAGAAGATAATAAATTTGAACTTGAACATCGAGCAAATTTCCTTGCTTATGTAAGGTAGAGGAAAGAGTTCTGTTGATAGAATGGGCAAATTAAAATTAAACAGAATCACAAAGTTAATAATCACTTGATTATTACCTGAGCCATGAGCAACTTGATGAACGGTTAATAAGATCCGAGTGCATGTCAAGGTTAACGTAACCATTCGCCCAGCGCTATTACAGGGTTCAAATCTGCCTTGCCTAAGGAATTTCTACGTTCTCCTCATGTCTGAGTGGGTTTTCCCCGAGGGCCCTGGTTTCCTTCCACCATTCAAAATGTAGCAGGGGTTGTGGGTTAATTGGGTGTAATTGGACCACATGGGTTCGTGACGGCAAAAGAGCCCGTTATTGTGCTGTATGTCTAAATTTAAATTTTAAAATATAAAAATGTAATGAATGTGTGCATGAGAAATTAATTAGAGACAAGGGATTCATTCCATGGGGCACTGGCATCAGTGGACAGGAAGGAAGCATTCTTTTGCATCAAACCTCTTTCGTTAGTTTACTTGTGAATAAAATAACAGCTATAGGCAAGACCTTGAAATAAAAATGATTCTAGTGTGGGGAAATTTAGAAAGTTAGAAGACAAAGTGATGGTCAGAGTAGCAAAATGGACAATGATATCCAGAATATGACATGAAGAGAGTTCAGACAAGTATAAAAGTGTAGCATCGATTGCAGTCAGAGCAGAGAATAATCCTTTGAAAAAGACAAAATTGTACATTCTTTATCTGATTGCACAAAGCGTTTGTAACAAACGATAAATTAATAACATAAATGTAAAATGTGTATACCCTCTGAAGCCATTATCATGCAAAGATTGCAAAATGACCAGTGTTGGAAAATAAAAGTTCAAGGACACTCTCTATTAGAATGTCAAAATGGAAGAGCAAGGAGGAGCAACAAGGCTACATCATGGTCTGTTATGGGGTCACCAATACCCCTGAGCATAAAGCCCTTCCAAAAGGTAGTGGAAACAGCCCAGGCAAAACCCTCCGCACTATCGAGAACATCTACCGGGAGCACTGCCGTCAGAGAGCAGCAGTAGTCATCAAAGACCCACACCACCCTGCATGCTCTGTTCTCGCTACTGCCATCAGGAAAAAGGTATAGGTGGCACAAGACTCACACCACCAGGTTCAGAGAGAGCTGCTTCCCCTTCCGCATCAGACTTCTCAACGACAAACTGAATCAGAGGCTCATTTAAGGACTTTATTGTGCACTTTATTGATTCAATTATTTTATTCTCACTATATTGCACAATTTGTTTACGTTTGTTATCTGTTTACAGTTCTTTGTTTAATGTTTACACTGTGTACAGTCTTTTTTGCACCACCAATTTGTGGTAATTCTGCCATGCCCGGTGGTGGATTAATTACCACCTGGTCCCTAGCGTGATCTTTAGTCAAGCTCCCCTGACCTTGACACGGCCCCACGCTTCTTTGAATAGTATAAGATGACGTGACGACCTTGGTCCTGCTGGGAGCACAACATCCCCATTCCTGCTGGGTGCTTAACGCCCCGCTCCTGCCAGGGTCCACTCCCTTCCCCAAAGTCTTAAACCTATTCGTCCTAATGGTTAATCTGCCACTAGCCGTGCCCACAGGAAAAAGAATCTTAGGGTTATATACGATGTATGTACATACATATATGTACTCTAACAATAACTCTAAAATATGAACAATAATTTTAAAGAATGCGATAAAGGCGAAAGGGAGAAAGGATCCTCCTGCAGAAAAATCCCCAAATAGAACTTGTCACATGATTTTTAAAAATATATTCCTGATTGGGACACCAAGGTTGAAGTAGCAGTTAGCGCAATGCTGCTACATCGCCAGCCACTGGGACTTGGGTTCGAATCCTACGTTGTCTGTAAGGAGTTTGTACAATCTCCCCGTGTCTGCGTGGCTTTTCCCCGGGGGTTCCTGTTTCTTTTCACTGTTCAAAACATATCAGGGGTTGTAGGTCAATTGGTTGTAATATTTGTTTAATTTCTCTGCCATTCCCCAAAATCCACAAATATAATTTCTCTTTTAAGGGTACTATATTGAATTTTTGCAAAAGTGTCCTAATTTCAATCTATAGAAGCTATGTTGATCTGTTTTTAATGTTTATCGTGACTCTATTTTTGTATTCCAATTTCCCTTTTCAACATTTCCTTTACTGAACAAGAATCGGGTTACTTTGAATCCAGTAATGTGCAGCATGAAAAAAGGCTCATGGGGAAGAGTGATCATAATATGTTGAGTAGACCAAATGCTGGAATCTGTTATGAAGTAGAATCTGACAGCATTCATCCAAGAATAATTGTCCACTGTTTGCCCTTCACTCTCCTAATTTAATGGCCTTGCCGTCTTAAATGTTTAGGTGACCCTAAGTGTGTGACAGAGGCTGAATCAGCAATGTTTCGTCTTCCTATAGACTCCTGCTTCAAGTGGGCTTAGCTTCTTTTCCCCTCATGCTTTGGGAATGACATCATGGCATTCTCCACAAAATCTGGCATGGTCACAGAGGATTGCAGTAGTAGATGTGATAATACCTTTTAAAAAAGAATAGAGAAAACAATGAACAACTGTCCTATTAGTAGTTCGGCAAAATGCTGCAATGGAGAACCATGTGCAGGAGCTCATACCGGGAGCTCTGAGTGCAGTGGATGAGGTTAGAGGATGAGAAAATGAACCTTTTACACATAGATCCTGTGATACTGCTGCAAAGAAGACCCGTCATTAAGCCAGCATTTCTATTTTACACTGAACCAAACAATGCTGGCATTATGCAATTCAGCAGTATGACTACCTCCGCCGCTGGCTTAAATACCAGACTACAAGGATCCCCATTCCATGTTTGTACCTTTTACACAGAACAGCGTGGGGTAATAAAGGCTTGAAGAAACTGTGTAAAAGGGGCTCGCATGGATGGGCTGTATAGGGCCCTGGATGGCAGTGAAGGGGGAGGTTGCATCTTCTGTGGTTGAGGAGTGCAGGGAGGGGGTGAGAGGATTATGGAGTCACAGAGAAAGTGGTGTCCCTGGAAAGCAGCAAAAGGGTGAGAGAGGAAACTGTTTCTGATGCTGGGTCTTTCCCCTGAAACTTCAGGTGGTGCAACATTTGGTCCACACATCACTATTCAGGGACTCCAGGTGAGGCAAAGATGTATAGGCACCTTCTTCAACCTCAATGTCAATTACAGCATTCAGTGTTCCCAATGTACACTGCTCTATATCGGTCTTACCATGCGCAGACCTGGAGACCATTTGGCAGAGTATTTGCACCCTGTCTGCAGTAGCCATCCCAAGATACCAGTTACTTGATTTTAATTCCCCTTCCCAGTCCATGGCCTTCTCGACTGTCAGAGTGAGACCTGATGAAAACTTGAAGCACACCTACTAGTCCCCCCATGCAGTCAACAACCAATGTTTGAATGACGCAGCATCCAGCCCCGAATTGCTGGTTACCTTTTATCGCTTTATTTCTTATGCTCAGTTGAGCTTCTTCAGCACATTTCGTATGTATGTTTAATATTTCAATCAGGTTACCTCTTGGATTCTCTCTCTATCTCTATCTCTCTCTCTCTCTCTCTCTCTCTCTCTCTCTCGCTCTCTCTCTCTCTTTCTCTCTCTCTCTCTCTCTCTCTTCCAATCTTTTTCGTTCTTCTTTCATCACCACCACCTCCCCCAGCTCCCATCGCCCAGTTGTACCCCATTCCCTACCTATTCAATCTCCCATCTTCCCTCATTCCATCTAGATAGGTCCACCTATCATCTGCCTCACCCTTCCCCCACTCCTCGATGCTGGCTATCCTTCCTCTGCAGTCCAGTAGTTCTCAACCTTTTTCTTTCCACTCACATACCACTTTAAGTAATCCCTCTGCCATCGGTGCTCTGTGATTAGTAAGGGGTTGCTTAAGGTGGATGTGGGCGGAAAGAAAAAGTTTGAAAACCACTGTTTTAATCGTACCTAATTGACTTGATATGTTCACGGTTTCATAACTCCAAAGGAAATTGGCCAATGACAACTTTTCTCAAGCAAAATATTTCAGTAACAATTGGGTCTGGAGTAGCGATTCTCATCCTTCTCTTCCCACTCACCTACCTCCCCTTACTAATCACAGAGCACTTGTGGCATCGGGATTACTTAAAATATTATGTGAGTGGAAATAAAAACGTTGAGTAGTACCACTGCTGTACATTCTCTCCCTTTGGTTTAATCAGAAATGTATTCTATCATGGTGGGAATTATACTCTGCTGTCGTAAAGCCTGTTCGGATGCAAAGAACAATGCGATGTTGCAACCACAATGTCCCGGCGGAGATCACAAGGTATATAAATGTCAGATCTGGAAAAGTAGATCACCGCGAAGTTTCATTGGGGGAGGAAGATTGCGTCGCGAACGGGTACATTACGCCGGACTCAAAATGCTCGAAATGTTCAACAGTATCAACGAACACTATCATTTAATTCTCGCCGCACTTGGTGTTCCTGGTAAGTACCATACTGGTGTCCGAGCCTGACGCGGATTTTCTCTCTCCCTGTTTTTAACGATGCACGACGGAACGGATATCATGGTGGCAAAAGCTGTATTGCAGCTGAAGTTTACACTGCTTATTTGCGGTGAACACACTCGCTGCAGTATTGCATTTGGTGGATAGACATAGCGCAAAGTCCATGAGGGCAGCTCAGAATGTGCCACTGCTGCCAACACCACCATCCATCACCATGATTGGGAGTTACCGGTGACGTAGAGTGAATCTTGTGGACCGCCTGACCCCAGTGTCTCCGTCACCAACTGGAGAGGAACAATTCAGTCCCGCTTTGAAAGGACACGGAGCGCTGCCGCACATGGACCTGCCTTCGTGTTCTGTGTTGGTTGAGTTGGCTAATAACAGCTTGGAGTAAAATTACTTGAAATGGTTTCGATCCCCCTCTTGAACGTCACCATCCATTCATAAGTTGCCAACTCCTAACCCACAGGTGGACGATGTTACGCTGCGGAAACTCACTGCATTCCATGCACGTTCATTGACGTACTCAACAATCCCCTCCGTCATCAACCGCCTGACAACCGGAGAGGCTTGAGTGCTGCCCTTATGACCTTCAGAGTGAAAATTGGACCATCATCCTCGCGTGTTCCAAATCTATAGTTTGGAGAAGTGGAATCTTCCCGCAATTCAGCGTCTCTTCAGTGGCAACCTGCGCGAATGTCCGATTTTATATCAAAAGAAAGCACTCAGAATTGAATGTACATCGAGTTTCATTAATGAAATTTGCAGCCATGCTGTTAGTAATGTGTTTATGGTGCAATAATCGATTTTATTTTCCTGAGATAGAACCGGAGAGGAGTCAGCCATCTGGTCCGTCGAGCCTGCCCCGCCATTCAGGCAAAGCTGCTTAGCCACGGACAGGCTGTTGACAGTCTGCGGAGACCCGCTGACAGCCCCGCTGCCGAAACTTACTTCCCCGTGGGCTCGGGGCCGGATTACCAGAGTAGCGAAAGTAGCGTATGCTACGGGCCCCGTATTTTAAAGGGCCCCGGAGTTTATGACCGTACTATGGAAGTATCATCTTAAACATTTTTGTTCTCATCTTTGGAATGAGATACCACACTGACACTCAGTGGTAATAGCCCCGATTAAAGGTGATAATGGCTAAAATCGTTACCCTTAAAGTTAGCCGTTTTACCCCATGATCCCCTTTAATCCGGGTTATTAACACAGACTATGGGGATGTTGAATCTCACAGCCGCTGAAGGCTGCACAATCCTCACCTCAGCCGCTCAGTTTCGTTCGTTTACATGTCGGGGGAGCTGCACGCTGCAGATAGCAATGAGCAGTAAAGCTGGAGATATTGGACAGCATGATGCTTCTGGAAGTGCAAAGCGTGAAGCGAAGGAGGTAAAAGAAAGAAGAGATCGTAAATTGACAGAATATGTTGATGTTCATGGTGATGGTGCTGTAACGGCTGAAGCTGGAAATACAGGAACCAATCGTACCAAAGAGGCAGAAGCATCCAGCAACAGCCAGCGCCCAGTCAATGCGAAAGAACAAGTTCTCGAATGAGCAAACGATCTAGGTGATTGTGATCATGAATATTGGATAGCCAAGGGAAGTGATGAGTGTCAACATGTTAATCGTGACTTGTCTTCATCCATGCGATTGTATGACCTCGGCACTGTCAGAAGTTTTACTTCAACACATGTTCATAAACCTACAAAGAAGCAACATGCAAGAAATTGGTTATGCTATTAATTCGAGGTTATTTATTAATTAGGACCACAAATTAATTTATCTTAGATGCTATCAGAAGGAATATTAAATCGGGGCTATTACAACAGTGTCCGTAAGGTATGTCATAGCAAAGATGAGCGCGAAAATGTTTAAGTCCTTCACACAATCGAAAATCTATTTATGTATTAATTTATTTATTTTTTTATTTGTGTATTTATTTATTAATCAATCTATCCATTCATTTATTTATTTATTTCACTGTTAATGCGAAAGACCAAAGGTTTACGTGTCGATTCCCAACTTGTGAAAGAAATGGAGACGGAACAAAAGTATCGGGACACGCTTCCAGGGCGAGTAATTGAAGTTGTAACGTTTTTAGGTTTCCTTTCATGGTGGCAATGAAACTGTTAGCTCTCCTCATTGTGGAAATGATTTGGGCTTTTTAGAATTACTGGCCAAATTATTATCAACTTTCATCAAGGATATAACGTGCCACTTAAGGGGGCGCCTCACTCCTAGCTGTCTGTTTGATTGTGGAGTATTTCCAGCTTTCACCTTTCATTTCCCCCTGTGCATTAATTCGATTTTCACCCAGGTTATAAATGTTCAGCATCCTCTGTTTTTTTTTGGACGTTTTCAGAGAATGGATTGCCAGGGCATTCCTCAGGCTTTCTGACCCCGTGACTCTGCATCGTAGCTTTGCGATCATTGGTGAATCTGAAGCTCAAGTGCTTCAAACAATTTTCCTCTCAGATTGGTACTGGCTTTGCGTTTTTGTGAACCTTATACATGACTTATCAACGGTGTGTGTGGGGGGAGGGGGCTTTGTGCGTGTGTGTGTGTGTGTGTGTGTGTGTGTGTGTGTGTTCGCGCGCGCGCGCTTCTGGAATGGCAAAGGGTGAACGAAACAGCCATGAATCTCCACGATTCACATTGTCCACGCTTTCTGATAATTTTCAAGGAATTTCCTAAGGCATTCCAAACATCGCCTTGCCTTTCGGAGACATAGGACACCGCAGGCGGCAAAGAGCCCAGCCTTTGGAAGAACAGTGGGTAGAGCAGCATCCTTTAGATAACGATGGTGTGTGTTTATTGTCGTATACACAAGTACAATGCTCAGATGCACCGACATTCTTACTTCTAGTAGCCACTCCGGTACGTATACATCAACTACAATAGTATATGCTACATGACACTATGGCATGGCATAGAAAAATAGAGAGGATGAACATATCGATAGATAAACAACTGAATAAATATTCAATTGCAAAGTTAGTCCAAGAAAAAAAAAGTGATGTTTCGTAATGAAGACAGATCTTGGTGTTCCTGGTGTAGCGCGGAGTTAGGGCCAGATATTTTAGAGAGGTTGAATAGCCTGATAAGCGTGGAGTAATAATTTTTACATTTAAATGTAGGCATGCAGCACGGTAATAGGCCATTTCGTACCACCCAATTTACGCTCCATTAACCTACACGCCCCTGGTACGTTTTGAAGGGTGGTAGGAAACCGGAGCCCCGGGAATCCCCACGCTGACACAGGGAGAACGTACACACTCCTTTCAGAGAGCGTCGGGATTCGAACCCAAGTCCCGACCGCGGGTGCTGTAAAAGCTGTTTTAAACCTCGCTTTACCTCCACAGAGGCTACCCGATCCACTGAGTTCCTCTACCACCTTTATCTTTGCTATAGATTCCAGCATCTGCAGTCTCTTGTGTGACTTTTAAAAGCAAGGCAGGGTTTGCTTTTAGATTTTTGGGGATTTTTCTTTCTTTCATTTGTATCACACGTTGGATATTATTTTGCTGATTGGTGAGTTTATGCCCATTATAGTTCCCTGGTCTTGCTCCGTTTCCATTGTGCACACGCCTGCTGCCAAAACATCCCACGATTCACTTTCCAAATTCATCTGTATGGATATTTAATATTCCTTCTAGTAGCATCTAAGATAAATGGATTCTGTGATCCTAATTAATAAATAACCTCTATTTTCTACCATAAACAAAAAGCTTTGTTATATTCATTGATTTACTTGCAATTCCTTGACATTAATCGACCTTAAAATTTCTAAAGTGCTACAATTCGTCTTCTATATCAATCATTTACCAGAATTGCATCAGAGGATTTTAATTTGTTCAAATGGATTGGATCATGCTTTACCCTTTGTTTTCACATTCAAGCCCACGCACTGAGCTACAATTAGCCTCTGCGGACACTCGGCCCCATTTCTCCACCCAGCACTCGAGCCCTGGATTTATTTCCCTTGTTGCTTATCCTACCGCCCAATTTATCTTGCAATTATTGATCAGCTCCCATGCAAATCATTAACGTTGGTGGTGTGAAGGTTATTCCTGGTAGCTTTTGCCCCTTGTCCTTGTGTATTCAGCTTGGGAGAACAACCTTTCTCTAATCGTTCACATCATAGTCCTTCTAAACAGCCTCAACCCCAATGGCACAAACATCAATTTTACCAATCTCGGACAACCCACCGCCTTTACCTACTCCTCTTCTTACTTTTCTCCCTAACATCCCCTCCCCTGTCCTGGTGGTCTCTCCCTCTATCTATCTCTCCACCGCTCAACCTTCTGACCATACCCTCTCACCTTCTGATCTCCCAGCTCCTTAATATACGTAATGTCCCCTCCCCCACTCCTTTCTACTTTAGTCTCAATAAAGGGTCCAAACCATTTCTAACCATGGATGTTGTTTGACCTGCTGAATTCCTCCAGTTTCTTGCATGCTCATAGCCTTGTTTATTCCTATCAAGTCTGACATCAGCTCCAAGGAGAACATTCTCAGATTCTCGAACGCCTATCCTTGCAGGTAAAATCCATCATCGCTGCAACTCCTCTTGTAAATCTCCTCTACTCCCTCCAGAACATTTTCGCATGCTTCCTGAAGGGTGAGCATCGAAACGGGGCACAATATGCTAGCTCGGCCCCAAAACATTATCGGTGTTGTATCAAGTTCGAGTATTCGTAAATGTCCAAACAGAGGTTGGGGATCTTGGCGGGGTAGCAGCATAGACGGAGTGAACAAGTGAACAATCGACAGTTGTTTTCCCCAATATTTTTATTGGTTTTTATAGGTAATACAATATGATGAAAAAGGAACGAAATTGAAAATACAATATCACATATGTATATATTAATACAAAACTTCAAACAATATAAACTCGATCCCCCTCTACTGCAATGGGTGAAAATGAAAATAAAACTCACCTAACCTACTCTAATTTAAAAAAGAAATCCTGAGCAGTTTATCCTGAGGGCTACATATATTTGGTAGTTTTGGTTCCTAACGTAAATTTAAAAAAAAAACACAGGTAAAACATATCTCATCTGGAAGAGTGAGTAGTTTAATCGCATTAGAAATATTTATATCAAATGAAAATAAGACATAAAAGGTCGCCGTGTATCTTCAGATTTCACCGATGAATCAAATATATCATATCTAATATTTTTTTTCTAAAATTAAACATGACATAATATGAGAAAACCGTTGGAGGGCTAGAATATTTCTATTTGAATAAGATGGGTCTTCTAGCCAGCAATGTAGAGAAGGCCACAGGTACAGGAGAACTCCCTATTTCTGGGTCAATAACCCCAAAAAGAGCAGTTAATGGATTGGGTCGTAGCTCCACCTGGACTATAGTTAAAAAGATATTAAAAATGTCTCTCTCCAATGGTTTTCTAAGGATGAACAGGACCAAAATATATGTGTCAATGTAGCAATTTCAGATTTGCATCTGTCTCAAATAGGGTTAATATTAGAAAAAAATAATAGCCATCCTTGGACATGTGAACAAAATGCACCATTTTGAATTGGATTAATGAATGTCGGGCACATGTTGAAGATGTATTCATCAGTTTAAGAATCTTGTCCCATAGATCCTCTTATAAGGGTCTTGCAAGTTACAATTCCCAAGCCTTTTTCATCTTCTCATGAAGTTCTGGACATAATTTCAATTATAGATATAATTCCAATTAATCCTTTCTGAGAAATATTGTCAACTGAATTTGGTGGATTCAAATGGAAAGTTCGGTATTTTCTTTGGCTTGGCTTCGCGGACGAAGATTTATGGAGGGGGTAAAAAGTCCACGTCAGCTGCAGGCTCGTTTGTGGCTGACAAGTCCGATGCGGGACAGGCAGAAATAACTAATTTGTAAATATCTTTTAAAAATGAGTGCTTGGTAAGTCATATTTATTTGCTAGCCGTTCAAATGACATTAAACAACCTTCCTTAAACAAATTTGCGAAAGAAACAGTACCTTTGATTTTTCCATTTAGAGAAAGATTGACAATTATTGATGGTCGAAAAAAATAATGAGAGATAGCCCTAGATAAAACAAAGTTTTTAAAATTTATAAAATGTCCTACATTGGTACAATGTATGTTTGATATAGTTTGATATGTATGTAGATATAGTCCAATTGAAAACAATTTTGCTGCCGCCCCTCTTCTCCCCATTTGAATTCAATGCGCCTGAAACGTTAATAATGTTCTTCAACAGGAGATCCCTGTGGTTGACTGATCCTGCATGCACCGCGTCAATATGACCCTTGAGGTTGCTGTATTCCATGCGTTTCCCTGCAGAGGGTTCCCACTGCCCACATTTCCCACTCAACTCGAAAGCCACTGTTCCACCTCCATGAAACAAGAGTCCTACTTGCCATTCTCCTTGCTACTCTTCAACACTTCGTTCTCCACTTTCCCAGACTCCTAAAGTGCACCTTACTGCTGCAGGGTCAAAATAGAGCGCGCCTCGCAGGTAAAACCGTCATTTTCCAACACACCTTTCTACTTCGGCGAGAATGAGATGCACATTGACAATTATTTTAAGTAGACAAAGAATTACAAGTAGAATCGATCGGATGAGATCCGAAACGTTAACTGGCCATTTCTAACCTGACCCGCTGAGTTTATCCAGTAATTCCGAATCTACTCTACATCCCAGCGTCTGCACCTTTTGTGTTTCTCATGATTATTTCCTATTCTGCCTGAATTGCTTACTTTCATTGCATATTCAATTCGTATTATCTCTCACTTGATATTATTTTTTTCTTCTACCCTCTCACCTGCATCCACCTCTTCGCCGATTACCTTTCTCTGTCCATCACGGGAGACAAACTATCTGCAGGCATTATCAATTCTCACGCTGCGTTTCTTTTCGCCACAAATATCCAAGCCCACCGAACCCATTCTCCTGCCCGCTCGAAAGTGATCGGCTGCAAGTTCAAGTACGCGAGTTGCTACACTATCTCCTGGAAGCATTTCGGCTCTCCGACGCGTGCCCTCCCGTCATTTATCCCAAGGGGCCCAATTTTAAATGGTTTAGGCCCGGTTTGTGTCAGGTTTTAAATGGCCACGAATTGGGGTCGTATCTTTCCTCTCCAGTACGGCTATTTTTGCTGTATTTGCCCGCGTCTCTCCTTCTGTTTCAGTGAATTTTGCAGCGATCGTGATCCTGTGTCAGGGAAAGTGCGGACTCTCCTCTTGCACCACTCTCTACCTGGTAGCTATGGCGGCGGCCGATCTCCTGCTCATTGTCAACGAGGTCCTACTGAGGCAGATCAGTTACCATTACTTCCCAGAGAGCTTCTTGCACATCACCCCCGTGTGCAGAATGATCTTTGTGCTGGTTCGTACGTCCACAGACTATTCGGTGTGGTTCACCGTCATGTTTACGTTCGACCGGTTTGTCGCCATTTGCCTGGGGAACCTGAGGATAAAGTATTGCACCGACAAAACCGCAGCCCTGATTCTCAGCACATCCGCCTTTCTGTTGGGTTTAAAAAACATTCCTCATTACTTTACAATTGAGCCGTGGGAGATCATCAACAACGTGCCGTGGGACTGCATTACAAAAGCCAGCATTTTTATTGAACCCGGCTGGGTGGGTTATGACTGGTTTGACTCGATCTTAACGCCGTTGCTCCCGTTCGCTATAATCCTGTCGCTCAATGTTCTGACCATCAGACACATTTTAGTGGCGAGTCGAAACAGGAAGGCACTCAGAGGCGCCAGCCATAGTGCCAGTGATCCGGAGATGGAGAGCAGAAGGAAGTCAGTGATTCTGCTCTTCGGTCTGTCCGCCAACTTCATCTTGCTGTGGACAGTGGCTCTTGCCCACTTTCTCTACTACACCATCGCGAGAAAGAACCCCACCGATTACACCCATTCGGAATACGATTTCCATAAGGTCGGCTTTATGCTGGTGAATTTAAGCTGCTGCACGAACACCTTCATTTATGGAGTTGGCCAGTCAAAGTTCAGGGAGCAACTCATACACGCGGCGAGTTATCCAGCGCTCCCAATTATTATCTTGGTTAGGAATTGTCGTCGGAAAGCTGACCCGCCACGATGCGGCTAGACTTGTTCAGTGTGACTGGGCAAACGTGGCCGCTTCTGCAGATTAGGTGGACATTCACAACACGAGAGCCACAAAACCTTGGGTAATAAAACTCACCAGGCAATGCTGTAATCCACCGCTTAGTACAGTTTGTTCGAGTATCATTTCCAACTTCCCCATTTCAGTCCAAGTCGTGCATAACCTTTCACCTAACACAACTGCCACCGACCTGGGCAACTTCTATGTGTCCCGAAGAATTTCAGAGCAGACAGCCGCTCTCAACAACCCTTGCAGCCAACCCAACCGAGGGAACAAAATGAGGAGATGTTTCCCGAATACCACCGCGTCAACTGCCTGTATCTCCACTTAATACACCCTTTTCATTTAATTAAAATTTTCGGCCAATAGAGTTGTATGGGACAGCGGTGTTTCAGCGCAGCAGTTTCGGTCTCAGCTCGTTCTGCACCATTCCTTCCTTAACAAGAGGTGACCTGAAATGGAGGGCTTTACTTAAAATGATACATTGCAGAGGCTGAGTTTAATCTCACTTGAAGCCAATAGTCTAATGGAGAATCATAATATCAAATACTGCATGTATGCCACCCAGTATTTACCTCCAACCATTTCTCTCAATTCATCTAATAACAGAAGTCCTGACTAATAGACAGCTCTCTAAAACACCTCCGACTATGTTCCCTTCTCCATCCCAAACTGCATCTTAAATATTGAGCACTATGAAATAACGTCTACTCGTTCCAATATAACACTTCCAACTGAAGTATTAACAGAATCTCAGCGTTTTCATCAACATTTCTAATAACACAGCAATAGGAAAAAAATACATGAACTCCATCAAATACAACTTTTCCTGTTCATCCAAAACAGTTCTTTAAAATAATGCATATGTTGCTTCTAATACTTCATACCAATCAACAAGACCATTAATCTCATACAGAATCTCAAACTAAACCATCAATCCATTAAAAACTCTAATTACACACATGCACAAGCTTCAAATACCTTACCAACAAATACTGCACCTCATTCATCAGACATTCCACTTGCAAATACTACACCCTGGTCAATCAATTGAATTACTCCAATGCATGCAACCACTCTATCTCATGCAAATTCTCTATTTAACACTATTGATCCAACAAATAAGCTACTCCATCTTAATATCATCCCTACACTCTCCATATAATAGTTTCCCCGATGAATGTTCTGACTTCATCCAATAATACAACCCCATATTCTACAAATGGTCCCTGTAATGCACCCAAACTAATACACTGAATCTATCTAAAACATATACTTCACCGTACACATAATACTGCAATGAATACAACTCCTTTATCTCATATAGTTCCTCTAGTCAACACTAGTACTTCAATCTCATAGAGCCCTTCCAATGAATGCACTCTCCCTGTCTCACCATAGCTCCAGTACAGTTCTCACCTCTGGCTCTGCATGTGTGGCCTTCCTCACAGATAGCTCATTTTAACAGCTCATAAGCCCATTGGTCTCACCAATGATCTTCTTCCAGACAAAGGTCTCATCCCAAAATGTTGATTGCCATTTACCTCTTATGGATGCTGTATGCCTGCCAGCACATTTGTGAATTGCAATATTTTTCTTGGCTTTCAATACTTTTTTATGTTGTTGAATTTTCTGCCTATGTTGTCTGGAAAACTTTTCAATTCCTGTGATGTTATGTCAGACCTTGCTCATTGGGAGATGGAGGAGTTGGTCAGTATCAGCTGGGAATTCAGTCTATATGGTGGGAGAGTTGAAGAACAATGGAAGATATTTTTCACAGTGCTCAACTGAAGTATATTCCCAATGAAAGCAAGGACAGTAAGGGAGGAGAAAGCCAGCCTTAATCAACGAATTAAAAAGGCATCAAATAAAAAATGTTCCATCAGGCAGAGGCAACATGTACTCCTGTTTGACACATTTACTAATGTTTTTCAAGGATATAACCAGATATTTTGAAACAGATGGGTATAAACAGAGTGATTAAAGCAGAGGCATGGAAACAGAGGGATTTAAACAGAGCAGGAGAAGACAGATGGGGAGACAGAAGGGTGGAGACAGGGAGGAGATGGGGGCAGACAGAGAGGGAGACGAGGGAGATGGGGGAGACATAGGGGAGAGAGATGAGCAGAAAAAGATGGGAAGAGACAGGAGGGGGAAGAGGGGGAGGGACAGAGGGAGAGAAATAGAGGGAGAAAAACAGAGTGGCAGAAGCCAAGAGGCTATGAAGCTGAGGGATAGAAATGGTGGTGGGGGGTGAGACAGAGGGGGAGAAATGGGGGTGAACATGGGAGAGAAACAGGAGTAATAGATGGGTACAAATACATTGGAAAAAACAGGGTTTATAAACAGTTATAAACAGGATGCTGAGTTGGGAGGAAAAGTGGCAGTTGTAGTTCAATCCAGATAACTGTGAGGTTGTGATGCATTTGGGAAGAACAAACCAGAAGGCAGAAGGCAGGGTTAATGGTCACTTACTTAGGAGTGTGGAAGATCAGAGGGACCTTGTGGTCCAAATCTATACATTCCTTAAGATCACCACACAGGCTGATAGGATAGTTAAGAAGGCCTAAGGATTTTGACCTCCATTAATGGAGGATTAAGTTCAAGAGTTGAGCGGTCATGTTGCAACTCTACAAATCTCTGGCAAGACCACACTTAGAGTATTGTGTTTGGTTTTGGTCACCTCATTATAAGAAGGATGTGGAAGCTATGGACAGGGTGCAGAGGAGATTAACCAGGATATTGCCTGGAGTAGAAAAAAAATCTTATGAGGCAAGGGTAGTAGAGCTGGGAGTTTTCTCTATGGAGCACAGAAGGATGAGAGGAGGCTACTGTCTTAATTTTGAGAGGCGTAGATAGTGTGGACAGCCAGCGTATTTTTCCCATGGCAGGATGAGCAAACACCAGAGGACATACATACAAGTGAAGGGAGGGAAGTTTAGGGGAGACATCGGGGTTACATTTTTACACAGAGTAATGGGTGCCTGGAATGCCTTGCCAGGTATTGTGGTGAAGCTGAAATATTAGGGGCATTTAAGCGACTCTTAGATAGGAACAAGTGTTGTGTTTCAAGGAGTATCAAGTTCAGTGGGTTTTCAAAGAAACAAGTCTGGGCACAAGTATTACAATCACATGTAACATTTATTAACACACAGGAGACAAATAGGAGAGAATGTTAAATTGTACTTGGTGACTATATTACTTAAACAACAATATAGACATTCTGATTGGACCTAGTTTTGACTCCAATACTAGTGGCCACCTGTACTCTACACAATCACACACTTGAGTACATATTTTACAGACAGGGACTCTCTCTCTCTCACACACACACACACACACACACACAAACAGTTCCCTGTACCAACAAGGGTGCTGCTCTCTGTAAGTATTGATCTATCACAATGCTATGGCTCAGCTTCAGTGTAGTGCCCACCCTACCCAGAGTACTTCCAGCGATGTACACAGTAGCGACCTGGAATGGAGGAATGTCTGGGGCTTGGACTATGAGGCAGAGAGAAAGAATGTGCTATTTATATTTTACATAATTCTGATCTGGGCATCTAGCCAATAATAGGCAACGGCAAGGTGTACACTAATGGCTGGCTGGAGTTCAACCTTGATTGACAGGTGATGTGACTTCTGAATAATTTTCATTCAGGGAGGACACGTGACCACCTGCAATATTCCAGACAGGCAGGGAGGCCATGTTTCCTCCAACAGTCCACAAGGATGGAAGGAAAATAGAGGGTTACATGGTAGGGTGGGTTTCATATTTTTTAAGGAATATATGGGTCAGGACCACATCGGTCTGTACTGTGCTGGAGTATATCACATCTGGCCCTGGGGACTTATCAATCATAATGATTTTAAGAAAATTGAACTTCTTTTATATAAACATTGTCCAGCACACAAGTCTGCTCTATTCCGACATCACCCTGAGCCAGGTCCTTTACTCTTGTGAAAACTGAAGCAAAATATTAATTTAGGAACTCCCCAACCTCTTCCACCTCCAGGCACATGTCGCTTCCTTTCTCCTTTAGTGGCCCCAGCTTCAGTCTCATTATTCTTCTGTTTTTCACATATGCCTAGAATGCCGTGGGGTTCTCTTTAATCCTACATGCAAAGGTCTTCTCATGCCCCCTGTGAGCTCTCCTGTCCTTTCTTAAGCTCTTTCCTGGCTACCATATACTTCTGACAAGCCTTTCCTGTTTCCTGTTTCTTATATTGAATGTGTGCTTCCTTCTTCCTCTTGACCAGCTGCCTCACCTGTTTCATCAGCCACAGTTCCTTTTTCCTATCAGGGCAGCATGTTTGGCATCGCGGTTACATTGCCTTTACAGCACCAGATATCAGGCCAGACCTTGGTTCGAATCCCATGCTGTCTGTAAGGAGTTTGTACATTCTCCCTGTGTCTGTGTGAGTTTTCTCTGGGGGCTCTAGTTTCCTTGCACCCTTAAAAAATGTATGGGGGTGTAGGTTAATGGGGTGTAAATTGAGGGGGCATGGATCTTTAGGGCCGAATTGGCCTATTATAGTGCTGCAAGTGTAATTCAATTTAAAAATCCATATCCCAGTGGGACAAATGTACCCTGAACCCAGCACAAGTGGTCCCTAAACTTCCTCTACATTAATTCTGTACTTTCACCTTTGAACATCAGTTTCCAATTTACTCTCACTACTTCCTGTCCTAATTACCACCGTAATTAGCCCTTTCCCAATTAAACACTTGCTTATTTTGTCTGCTTTCATCCTTATCCATATCCATAGCTATCCATACCTCTCACTCCCACCTAAATGCTCCCCCACCGAGAAGTCCGCCATCTGACCAGGTTCATTCCACAGAATTAGATACAATGTGGCCTCTTCTCTGGTTGGCTGGTCCAAGTGCTGTCAGGAATCCTTCTTGAGCACAGCTGACAAATTCAGCCCCTCCCATCCCTCTTGCAGTCAGTAGGTGCCAGTCAATATTGAAATCACCCATAAGTACAACCCTATATCTCCTTCTTATCTGCTCCTCGGCATCCCGAGGGCTATTTGGGAGCTTATAGACTACTCTCTGACATCCTCCCACACTGACTCAGTACACACTCCCTCAGATGTGTCCTCCCTTTCTATAGCCATGATAATATCACTGACCAGTAATGCTACTCCCCTATCCTCTTACCTCCTTTTAAAACACCCAAACACTGGTACCTGCATCAGCACCATCCTGCCCTTCCTCCAACCAAGTCTTTGTAATGGCCAAACCCTCTAATTAACTACATCTATGTTTTTACCCTGCCTGTCCTCCATCACAAACTTTTGACTTTCTGCCCTTTTCTCTCCACTCATATTCTTGTTCCCACCCACCCACTAACCAAAATAGTTTAAAATATCCCCGCCAAGATATTGGTCCCTTTCTAGTTCAGGTGCAGCCCGTGCTTTTTGTACAGGTCAGACCGTTCCCCAGAAGAGATCCAAATCTGAAACCCTGCCCACTGCATCAACCTTTCAGCCATGCATTCATCTGTCACAACTCCCTATTCCTACCCTCTGATGCATACCCCAGGCAGAAATCAAAAGATGACCACCCTTGATGAGGTCCTGCCTTTTAACTTCTTTCCTAACTCCTTACATTCCCGTCAGGACCTCATCACTACTCCTATCTAAGTAATTGGTCCCCAAGTGAACCACAACATCTGGCTGCTCCCTTTCCCGAATGTTGTGAACTTGATCATGGATATCCCTGACTCTGGCACCTGGGAGGCTACATACCATCCAGGAGCTTCAATCTTGTTCACAGAACCTCCTATCTGTTTGCCTAACCAACAAGTCTTCCATCACCACTGCTTACCACATCTCCCCCCTTCCCTTCTGAACCAAGGGGCCCAGTCTTTGTACTGGATATGTGACCACTACAACGTGTTCCTGGTAGATCATTTTCACCCCCACTCCCACCCCCAAAGTATCCAAAATGGTATAGTTATTGTTGAGGAGAATGGCCACAGAGGTGCTCTGCTCCACATGCCTATTCCCATTCCCTCTCCAAATAGTCACCCAGCTATCTGCCTCCTGACTCTTGGGGAATGACTGTCTTCCTTAAGCTCCTCTCTATCACTGCCTCTCAAATAATCCAGAGTTCACCCAGTTCCTGCTCCAGCTCCCTAACTTGGTCTTCCAGAACCTGCAGCTGGATGTACTTTTTGTGTGTGAGATCATCAGAGGCAATTGTGCTGTAGCAGATTTCCCAGGTGCTGCACTTGGATCATTCAACTGCCTGAGCTGCTGTATCCATTATATATTCCTAGATTCAATATAAAGATATTACCAGGCCTTGCCTTACAGGAAACAAGCTCGTCCTTAGCCTCTGCTCACTGAAGCCTCATGAGCCAAAGCCACAACATTCCACTCCTACACTGAGCCACTGACACACTGGCTGCTTCATTTGAGCTTCACTTCTTTTTATTTGTCACTGCCCCCACCAATCTACGTTCTGTTTAACCTTTCAATTGCCCTCCACACTCCCTTCTTTAATACACTCATCACAATTGGTTCAAGCCATTTACAGCTCTTTCAAGTCCAAAGCTCCTCCTTTTCCAGCGATGGTCCCAAAATTACAAGAAGCAGGTGTTGAAACAGATGTTTAGGAACAGAGGCATGGATACAGTGTGGTAAAAAAAAAGAAGGGTAGAAACCGAGGGGTAGAAACAGAAGGGTAGAAACAGAAGGGTAGAAACAGAGGGGTAGAAACAGAGGGGTAGAAACAGAGGGGTAGAAACAGAGGGGTAGAAACAGAGGGGTAGAAACAGAGGGGTAGAAACAGAGGGGTAGAAACAGAGGGGTAGAAACAGAGGGGTAGAAAGAGAAGAATAGAAACAGAGGGGTAGAAAGAAGGGTAAAAACAGGGATAGAAACAGGGGCCAGAACAAAGAGGTCAGAACAGTGGGGTAGAAACAGAAGGGTTGAAATAGAAGGGTGGAAACAAACAGGTAGAAACAGAGGGGTAGAAAGAGGGGTAAAAATAAGGATAGAAACAGGGGACAGAACAGAGGTCAGAACTGAGGGGTAGAAACAGAGGGGTTGCAACAGAGGGGCAGAAACAGAGGAGTAGAAACAGATGGTAGAAACAGAGGGGTCAGAACCAGAGGGGTCAGAACAAGGGGTAGAATCAGAGGAGTAGGAACATAAAAACAGAGGGGTCAAAACAGAAGAGTAGAATCAGAGGGATTGGAACAGAGGGAGAGTGGCCTGATGGGGTTATTCCTGTGTTGCAGTAAACTATGTAGTATATAATGGCCCTTGACCAAAATATTATGGTCCAACTGATCAGAAAATTAACAATGGAAAGGTACGGTGAGAAACAGTCCCTTTGATGTGGAACCACTTTAATCTCTGTACTTCGAAATGAACCACATACAAAGCAGGGCAGAGTGTTCAGGAAGGTTCTTGAAACCTAAAAACAAAGAGGTGCTCAAGGTTATGCTGCTTTCCCTGGAACAAAGCATGAATACAGACTGGTGGAATGTCAGGGGGCTGGGGCTACACTAATCAGCATTCCACACATGCATGATGGGCTCCAGTTGTTCCACACCAGCAGAGGTTTTAACCGTATTGATCATCACGGTAGTGTTGACACTGAACTGTAATAGTATCAGCAATTACGTGCTTATTAAATATTGAATATCACCAGAGACATCAGTGAAATTTACCATATTTATTTAGTTTCCTTGGCCTTTCATGTGATTTCTCTCTGGTTAAAAATTTATGCTCTGTGGGTATCGCAGTGTCTTGTTCCGAGGATCTTGCTTTCATTCTCAGTGAAGATCACTCCAAAGTGGAGCTGGAGCTGGGGTTTGATAAGCTGGGAGACTGAGGGGTGAAACTACTGTCCGAAGCTCTCAGGAAACTGAATTGCAAAATGGAGCAACTTGGGCAGGTGTCAGAAGAGGCAATGAAAACAGATAGGAGTAGAGGTATGCCTCTGAGTCAGGGAACTGCAGCTGGAGCTGGGTGAACTCCGGATCATTCGGGAAGCAGAGCCAGTGATAGAGAGGAGCTTCAGGGATACAGTCACCCCAAAAGTCAGGAGGTGGGTAGCTGGATGGCTGTTGGAAGGGGAAGGGGAATAAGCAGACAGTGCAGAGCAAACCCTGTTGCTGTTCCCCTCCACAATAATTATACTGTTTTGGATACTGTTGGGGTGACGATTTACCAGGGACAAGTTGTGGTGGTCATGTCTCTGGCACAGAGGCTGACCCTTTGGCTCAGGAAGGCTGGAGAAGAGGAGGCCTATGGTGATTGGGGACTCATGGTTAGATGAGTGGCTAGGAGGTTTGGTGAATGAGATGGAGGCTCCAGGATGGTATGTTGCCTCCCAGGTGCCTGGGTTAGGGATGTCTCTGATAGAGTTCATAGCATTCAGGAGGGGGGAGGGGGAGCAGCTAAATGTCATGCCCCACATGGGGACCAGAGACGTAGGTAGGAGTAAGGATGAGATCCTGAAGAGGGAATATAGGGAGTTAGGAAGGAAGTTAAAAAGCAGGCCATCAGGGGTAGTAATCTCAGGATTGCTGCCTGTGCCACACACCAGAAAGGGTAGGAACAGAAAGTTGTGGCAGATGAATGTGTGGCTGAAGAGTTGGTGCAGGGATCAGGGGTTCAGATTTGTGAATCATTGGGATCTCTTCTGGGGAAGGTTTGACCTGTACAAAAAATACTTGCTGTACCTGAACTGGACAGGGATCAATATCCTGGTGGCCAGGTTTACTAGAGCTGTTGGGGAGGGTTTAAACTAGTTTGGCAGTGGGGTGGGAATCAGAATGTGAGGGCAAAGATTTGGGTAGAAAGTCAAAAGCATGATGCTATGTGCTCTGAGTTGGTGAGGAAGGACAGGCAGGGGACAAAACATAAAGGTAGCCAGTTAGAGGGGCTGGAATGTGTCTATTTCAATGCGAGGAGTATTAGGAATAAAGGTAATGAATTTAGAGCATGAATCAGTATGTGGAGCTACGATGTTGTGGCCATTACAGAGAATTGGCTGGAGGAATGACAGAACTGGATGATGCAGGTACCAGGGTTTTGGTGTTTTAAAAATAGGATGGGAGGTAGAAAGGAGGGACATAGAATAACTGATATGGGAAGGAAAGATGCTACAGAGGAGTGTCCACTGAGTCACTTACAATAAATCTGAAATCTGATCATTCAGTGATTTTCAGTGGAGCAAATGCAGAGGAGATTTATGAGGATGCTGCCAAGCCAATAAATTCTGATTCTTATTTTCTGATGAAACTAAAATTGTGCATAGGCATATGGAGAGACTGCAGAGAGATATAGACAGGTTAAGTGAGTGGGCAAAGGTCTGGCAGATGGAGTACAATGTTGGTAAAGGTGATGTTATCCATTTTAGAAGGAAAAACAGTTGATCAGATTATTATTTAAATTGTGTAAGACTGCAGCATGCCATTGTGCAGAGGGGGTGCCTGTCTATATACACATATGGTTATTCATATCCACACAACCTTCTCGACAAGGTGGGCTTGTAGATGCAACAGATGATCAAGAATGTAAATGGATTGTGGGCCATCATTGTGCTGAATCAATAGCAGGGATATCCTGCTGGAACCGTACATCGTTCTGGTGACGCCGCACATCGTTCTGGTGACACCGCACATGGGTATTAGATGCAGTTCTGGGCTCCTTAATGGAGAAAGGAAATACTGGCTTTGGAGGAAGTGCTGAGTGTGCTCATCAGGTTAATTATGGATTTAATCTTTGAAGAAAGATTGAGGAAAGATTGGGACTGTTCTCGCTGGAATTCAGAATTAGGAGAGGATTAGAAAAACATATGAAATTATGAAAGAGACTGGAACATTGTTTCCAGTGGCAGGTGAGACTGGAAGTAAAGAACACAACCTCAAGATTCCATGGGTAGATTTAGGTTGGAGTTCAGGAGAATTCCAGCGAGTGGTGGGTGAATCTGCCGAATTCTCTGCCCAGATAAACAGTGAAGGCTGTCTCACTAAATAGATTTGAAACACAGACAGATTTTTGCAGAGTAAAGAAATTGAAGGCTATGGGGAAAATGCAGGAAGATGGAGCTGAGTTCATGGTCAGACCAGCCATGATCTTATTACATGGTAGAGCAGGATTGGCAGCTGAAACCTTCTCCTGCTGCTGTTTCTTTTCTATGATTGTCCTCTTTCTGTCAATATCTGATTCCATGATTCCAAGAGTTGTATTGCTTTAATGACTAATTTGAAATAGAGTATTAATTTTAGTCTTTCTATTGGTTGGCCATTGGCTTGAGCAAGTTGAATCCTGAATCACAGTACCTATGTTGAATTTGTGGTGGAAGCACACATATTTGTAGCGGCAAACCGGCTCCGCTTATTACGTGCGGTCAGTGGAGCAGCTGTGGCAAAGAGGGTTTCGTGGGTCCTTCTCTTCCGGTACAGACTGGAAGTACATGTACGCATTTACGTCAGCGTGACGCGAGTTCTGGGACATAAGCCTAAAAGGCCTAAAAGGCTGCAGCACAAAACTCGAAGTAAACTACTTGTGCTTAATGAGCTCACAGCCTGCTGTCTCAGTTCTTCTTGCTGCACTCGACCACTGTAATGTGTGTCGAAAGAACCAAAGACTTATTGATCCAAACCAAGGCTTTTATTAACTAAAAGACTGGAGCACATCACAAGTCGGTCAACCAGTCCAGAATGACCTGGTCTGGCTAGGCGCAATCCTTTAAGACCTGCCAGTAGGTGTGGCTACACTCTGTTAGGTCTGCTTTGTTCATGAATGAGTGAGACAAACACCAGGCTGAGTCGAAATCAGGGTTCTTTGTTCTTTATTACCGGATTGTAACACTTGCGACTAACAAAGTTAGTCGGAGAATGCATTCTGCCGTTATCAGCAAAATGGTGATTTTTTATACCCTTGGATACATGCTTAGAACATCATCATATCATTACTTGTCCAATGACTAAAACTGTTGCTATCCTTTCCCTGCTAGCTTCCTGCCTCTCAATCCATCAATGTCTCTCTTATCTTGTAAGTACAAGGATGCATTTACATCTTGTTACAGCCCTGTACATTCCCATCTCATGATGTTTTACCTAACAGGAGTACAAGGACACCTCCCCTTCTTGTTACTGCCCTGTACAGGGTAACTCCCTACACATTCCCATCTCATGATGTTTTACCTTACAACTCTCAGCCAATCAGTCATCCTACACTACCATCTGTACATATGTACATATACACATTGGTGATAGAATCTGTACTATCACACGCACACCCTGCTATAATATTTGATTACTGATCATTTTCAAGTGTTTCACAAACCTGTATGAGTGACAGCTGCTCCAAAAAGCACACCTGGTGTCAACCAGTCTTAATTTACTACTTAATTCCATAGAGAACATCACATCTCTTGGTTAATCAGCTGAATTGCCACACATTTTTTTAAAAATACCATAAAACCCCAATTTTTACTTGTCCAGCCCTCAGTTATCACTTAAGCATTAACACAACAGAAGGAAGAATATTGCCAGAAGAATGCAGGATCCTTTGATGGGTCCAAGTTTGTTCAAAGAAAAGGCCCTTTGTTGAAAGAAGGTAGTTCCCAATTTTCACTTCTTTGTGAGAACAGAATCGTCCAGTTCATGGAGTTTCACAAATCAATCTCATAACTAAATATATTATGCTTAATTAGAGATTGCTGGCATATTGTTTAAAGAATCTACTTCAATTATGTTGCAATCTTAGTGTTCCCATGGAGAGCACACAAGGGTAAAAATTAAAACCTGGTATTGCCTCAGATTAACTACTGCACAAAGGATTTACCAATGAAATGCATGCACTATGGTTGCAAAACTCACCTCCATGTTTATTCCATTAACTAGTATTTGTGGTAACCAATAGGTGTGTAAACCTATGTGTAAAGTAATCTCTAGTTTTAGTCTTAGATGGGTAATAATGATACTGCTCAGGCTGAGACCTTAAGTGGTTGACCTAGAATTAAAATATTCTTGTACTTTCTCCTTGCTAAATTCAGTGGTGATGATGATCCTGTCCTGAGGAAAATATCTCATAATTCTTTCAATAGATGTACCAGTTAGCCTTTTAGCATAATTTAATGATTTTCTCTATTCTGTATTACTCCAGATATATCCTCCCCCAGTCCCCAGATGTTTCATGTCCTGTTACTTTGTTATCTTAGCACCACATTTATCATTCAAGCCTGCTTTCAACTGGCATCAGCAGTTTTACATTCAGTTTGCTTCTAAATGGGGCAGCTCGGTTAGCAGAAATCAGGATAAAAATTTGAATCCCACACTGGCTGTAAGGCATTTGTACATTCTCCCCATGGCTGCACAGGTTTCCTCCGGAAGATCCAGTTTTCTGCCACCATTTGAAAAATACCGGGGTTGTAGGTTAATTGGGTGGCACAAACTCGTGGGATGGAAGAGCTTGTTACCATGCTGTATGTCTACAGTTAAAATTTAATATGGTCTGTAGAGCAGGTCGAAAGAACCAAAGACTTGTTGATGCAAACCAAGGCTTTTAATAACTAAAATACTGGAGCATATCACAAGTAGGTTGACCAGTCCAGAATGACCTGGTCTGGCTAGGAGCAATCCTTTAAGACCTGCCAGTAGGTGTGGCTACTCTCTCAGCCAATCACAGTCATCCTAAACTACAATCTGTACATATACACATTGGTGATAGAATCTGTACTATCACATGGTCGTATCCTATCATACTCCAGTTTTAACCATTTCTTCCACATATAGACTCAATTTGTGACGCAGATGGTCATTTGGTTCATAACATCTGTGCTGGTGAATATTGAGCTTTACCGTCCAATTAATCCCAAATCTGTAGCCCCAAACTCACAAATCTTCAGGTAAGCATCCAAATTTTGTTATATGTGGTGAGATTTCTGCCTCTCCCCTGCTTCTGGGCAGAGAGGTGCAGACCCCACCTCCCTTTTGATGAGTCATCTAGTGTGGAAACAGGCCCTACATCCCAACTTGCCCACGTTGATCAAAATGTCCCACGCACACTAGTCCGACCTGCCTGCATTTGGCCCACAACCCATTCTGTCTATGCACCTGTCCACATGCTGCAACAGTAGCTGCCTTGACAACCTGCTCCAGCAGTCCGTTCCGTACACCCACCCCCCACCCTTTGTGTAAAGCAGAGAATATGTTTCCACTTCTCAACCCCTATCACTTGCCGTGGTAGATAATTCCACAGCTTCACAACTCCCTGGGTGAAGACACTCTCCCTAGCTCAGTCAAATCTGCTTACCTGTAGACAACTGAGGAGAGAAAAGTTAACTAAAAGAATTAGAAACAACAACTTACCCCCAAAGTCTCCTTAAACTTCACTCCCTTCACATTGTACAGATGCTCTCTGGTGTTTGCTGATTCTGCCCCAGGAATCATAATCTTATAGACCTCTATTAAGTCTCCTCTCATCTTTCTACACTCCAAGGAGAAAAGTCCCTGCTCTGCTAACCCTGCCTCATAAGGCTTATTTTCCAATCCAGGTAACATCCTGGTAAATCTCCTCTACACCCTCTCCAAAGCTTCTACATCCTTCCTATAATGAGGTGACCAGAACTGATCACAATACTTCAAGTATGGTCTCAGCAGAGATTTGTAGAGTTGTAAGATGACCTCTTGACTCTTGAACTCAATCCCCTATTAATGAAGCCCAGTATCACATAGGCCTTCTTAACTATCATATGAATCTATGTGGTGACCTTGAAGGATGCACAGATCTGGACACCATGTTCCATCTGTTCATTCACATTCTTAAGTAACCGACCATTAACCTTGTACTCAGCCTCCAGTTGATGTATATAAAAGGCACAAGATGTTGGAACAAATGGTCCAAGTTAAAGAAAAATCAGTTTTACAATCCTCTGGGCCAAGCCAACCCCCCAAGTTCTCACTCTCAGCTAGTCCCATTTCCCATTTCTCATATCTCCTGAATCCTTTCCTACCCATGTACCTGTCTCAAGAAAGAAAACAGACATGGGTAAAATGCAACTTCAAACCATCCAGAGATATCCCCAGGGCAGATACCAAAGGTACAAAAGACAGCAGACATAATCCTCACACCTACATCTGGAAACAGCTAGGTGGGAAAGTTAATCACTGAGTGGGCAGCGTCCAGCTGATATGGTGTGTGTCTATTGTTGGTTGAAATGGAATAGACATTGTTAAAATAGTTTTCCCAGAATGACTTGAAATAAGGAAATAATACTTTCTAAAGTATCCAAAGAAACAACCAGGACTGAAATTGGACAGGTGTATTCCACCGGATTGGATGGTATATTAGGCAATATAAATACTGTACTTTAAAAGTTAAATAAAGAAGATCATATAATGGAAACATTTGAAGGTTTCATGAAAGATTTAGCAAACGTGTAGAAAATGTGAGCGATTTGTTAAAATTGAAAGACTTGAAAAGTAATTTTGAAGTAGGATGGTGGTGAATTTCACAGCTCAGAGAGTTACCATGGGAGGTTTCAGTCATGATTTAGTGACAGGTAACAGGATAGCATAGAATGGAAAAGATTCAGTGAATAGTGAATTAAAGATAAGAGGTGATTTGGATTCAGATTTCAGATTTATTGTCAGAGTACATACAGATTACATTACAGACAACCCTGAGATTACTTTTGCCTGCGGGTGCGGCAGAATTTTCATTAACTGGTAGTGCAAACAATAAACTGTACACAGTGTAAACAAATAAAAGAACTGTAAAGAGATAATGAATGTAAACAAACTGTCTGTACAATACAGTGAAAACAAAAAAAATCAATAAAGTGCACAATTAAGAGATCTTAAATGAGTCCTTGATTGAGTTTGTTCCTGAACCTGGTGGTGCGAGCCTTGTGGCACCGATACCTTTCCTGATGGCAGCAGCATCATTGGAGCATGTGCAGGGTGGTGCGGATCCTTGATGATTGCTGCTACCCTCTGACAGGCAGCGTTCCCTGTAGATGTTCTCAATAGTGGGGAGGGTTTTGCCTGTGATGTCCTGGGCTGTGTCCACTATCTTTTGGAGGACTTTAAACTCAGGGGTATTGGTGTTCCCATATCAGTCCATGATGCAGCTGGTCAGCACACTTACCACCACACCTCTGTAGAAATTTGCCAGGGTTTCCGGTGTCATTCCAAACCTCTGCAAACCCCTTAGGAAGTAGAGGTGCTGACGTGCTTTCTTCATGATGCCATTGGTGTGTTGGGTCCAGGAAAGTTCCTCCGAGATAGTGACTCCCAATAACCTAAAAGTGTTCACCTTCTCCACCTCCAATGATCACTGGATTTTGCCTCTGGCTTTTCCTTTCCTGAAGTCAACAATCAGCTCCTTAGTTTTGGTGACATTGAATGCAAGGTTGTTGTTAGTGCACCATTCAGCCAAGTTTTCACTTTCCCTCCTGCATGTGATTCAGCCCCATCCTTTATACAACCCATTACTGTGGTATCTTGGGTAACTTTGTAGACGGTGTTATTGTCATACAGAGAGTGAAAGAGGCCTACTGGATTATGGGAGCTTAGATAATGAGGACAAACAGCACTATTTTCCAGGGACCAGTATAGCAAATTCTAGAGATCTCTTTAAGACAGAGTGGGTGAAAGTTTAGGGGGATGTCACAGATAACATTTTTTATTACACAAAGTTATGGGTGCCTGGATTGCATTGGTGGGGGTGGTGGTGGAGGCTGCTGCATTAATGAGATTCAAAAGACTCTTCGGCACATGGACGTAAGAAAAACGGTGGGTTATGGGAATTAGAGTTATGCACCAGCTAACAGAGATCCGTACAACACTGTGGGCTGAAGAATACTTCACTCTTCCAAAGACAGCAAAGCAACAGTTACACACAGTATGTTAACCAGTCTCCATTTTGCAAAGGTTACAAAGATGAATCCTGGACCAGACTTGGCGAACCGAATGGCCTGCTCTTATATCCCACGTTTCAGAATGTACGGGGAGCCAGCGACCCTAGTCGCGGTCAGCGAGGACCTTCAACTCCTTGTCAACCTACCCTTTCTGAAGCCATGTGCAGGGAGGTCCCGGGCGCGAAATAAGAAACGCTGGCTGCGGTGAATGCATTGTGTTTATTATTGATGCGAGGACGGGTTGGGCGGTTGGGGCTGAGCCAGAGTTCAGACCATCGAGCTGTGGGCAACGTGGAGACACCAGGGGGCTTCACTTCCGAATCTTCGGCAGGCGGGTCAGGCAGCACAGGATGCCCCGGGGACAGGAGTCGGGCGTAGCGAACTCAGTGCTCTTGCAGGCGCCCTCTCGGCATGCACCTCCGCGCCAGCTGCACGAGTACCTCAGCTCTGCGTGACCAGAGAAATGAAGGCTGAGTTGGCGAACCGCAGCCGAACCCCTAGACTGACTCACTCACGCCGGGCCTTGGGAACTGGATGTGCACATCACACCCCTTCCATCCCGTCCCCCCAACCCCACCTCAAAGTCCTCAGGGCAAGCGACCGTGGGCTCGGCTTTGCTCACATCCCCTTAGGTCATGTCCAGGCGACCAACACTCACCCAGCCTTCCGCCACGGCTCTCCGGCGCAGCCTCACTCGCTCCCTCCTCCATTCCCCTGGGGACCTCACCCCTTCCACACTCCTTCCGGGGACATCAGCCCCTCCTCCCTCCAGGGGCCTCACTCCCTCCGGGGATCTCACCCTCCTCCTCCCTCCCCCGGGGACCTCACATCCCTCCCTCCGGGAGGCTCCCTCACTCCTCCCTCCCTCCGGGAGGCTCCCTCACTCCGGGAGGCTCCCTCACTCCTCCCTCCCTCCGGGAGGCTCCCTCACTCCTCCCTCCCTCCGGGAGGCTCCCTCACTCCTCCCTCCCTCCGGGAGGCTCCCTCACTCCTCCCTCCCTCCGGGAGGCTCCCTCACTCCTCCCTCCCTCCGGGAGGCTCCCTCACTCCTCCCTCCCTCCGGGAGGCTCCCTCACTCCTCCCTCCCCCCGGATCAATCACCTCACTCCCTTCTTCTGGGTCAGCCTCAGCCCCGGCTACCTCCCTGAGGCGGAGGGTAGCAGAGAATCGCTGTCTGTCCCTCTCTCCCTCTCGCCTGGAATAGTGGTCCAGAAAGCACTCGGGGCCGGGGCGAAGCCCTCGCTCATCCTTCCACTTCCCACGGCCCTTCTACCCATCGCCCTCTCGCCTATTTCCGCTCGGCTAGAACGCGCAACAAGAGGCAGAGTTTGCCACCCAGAATTTGCCTCTCTCAACCCCGTCTCCTCTCCCCGACATCATCCTGGGCAGTGGCTGGGGAGGATCGGGGAAAAATTGTTGCTCCAACCCTCCCAGCGCACCCGAACAGTCCACCTGCAAAGCTGGGATATTTTCACTCGTGGTCCTCGTCGCTCCATTCCCTCACACTTCTGTCAAACATTGGGGGCATTTCCTCTCACAACACGTTAGACACACTGGGCGGAGTGGGCCGCATAGAGAGAGAAAGACACAGGCAGAGGAGAAAAAGAGACAGAGAAAAAGTGTGTGTGTGAGTGAGTATGTGTGAGAGAGAGAGCGGTGTTAAACATTGGACCATCGACGTTCACCACGGACGATGCCCGGACTGTGCCGCGCTGGCAGTGACCGCGTCTCCGCCCTTTCTCCGAGGAGAGATCGGACAGAACGAGAGGGAAAGGCCGCTCCAGTCTTCTCGCAAGCAGTACTCTCAGGAAGCTGCCTGCCCCCGTGTAGCCGGCAGAGGCTTGGGTGTCAACCCTGCACGCCTTCATTCGCAGCCCGTCCACCCGGGATTCCCCACCCCAGACTCGCAGGCGAGACCAAAGCCAGAGCACCTGCAGGGAAATCGGCATCCTCCCCGGCCCAGCTCGCTGCCAAAATCGCCCATATTCCAAACGCCAGGAACAAAGCGTTCCTCATCTTGGGACAACGGTGCTCCGGATCTGAACCGAGCTTGCTGCTTTTATACTTGTTTGGGGTTAGAGCCTCCCTCTCCGAGTCGCCGCCTCTCAGGTGGTAGCCGAAGTGGTGGTGTCAAGGACAGGAATTAACTCTGCACCCAACTCCAAGCGCCCCTTCCTCCCCATCTGACTCAGGGCGCCCCTTCCTCCCCACCCACTTCTTCCTTTTGTTTCACTTCCAACTCCTGGTGCTCCTACCTCCCCACCTCCCTCAAGGTGCCCCTATCTCCCCAACCACCTCAGGGTGCCCCTACCTCCCCACATCCCTCAGGGCGCTCCTACTTCCCCATCTGCCTCAGGGCACCCCTACCTCACCACCTGACAGAGTGCCCCTTCCTCCCCACGCACCTCAGGTTGCCCCTACCTCCCCACCTGCCTCAGGGAGCCCATATCTCCTCACTTGACTCAGGGCATCCCTAACTCCCCACCTGCCTCAGGGTGCTGCTACTTCTCCACCTTCCTCAGCACCCCCCCCCCCCCCCCCACATCACTCCACTTGTATCCAGGTGTCCCTTCATACCCACTCTGGGAGCATTTATCTCCCCATCTGCCACAGGGCAACCCTTCCTCCCCCTCCCCTTCCTGGTGCCCCTTCCTCTTCCCAACAACCTCCTGGTGCCCTTCCTTTGCACCTTATATTGGCACAGAAAGGTCCCCTTGCTGTTTAGCCCTCCTCTCTTGTCTCATTTCCATGCAGGCAATTCAACTCAATCGTCATTACTGCAGGTGGTGCAATAAGACAAAGTGTGTAGTGTTACAGTGAGTCACAGAGTACAGTGTGTAGTATTACAGTGAATCACTGAGTGCAGGGTATAGTGTTACAGTGAGTCACAGAGTGCAGGGTGGAGTGTTACAGTGAGTCACAGAGTGCAGGGTGGAGTGTTACAGTGAGTCACAGAGTGCAGGGTGCGGTGTTACAGGTGTCACAGAGTGCAGGGTGCGGTGTTACAGGTGTCACAGAGTGCAGGGTGCGGTGTTACAGAGAATCAGGGTACAGGGTGCAGTTAGAGTGACACGCAGTGCAGTATGTGATGTTACATTAACTCAGAGTGCAGGAGGCCCTTTGAAACTGCCATGTAAAATGGGGTTAACCGGGCAATTTGCACGGTTAGCGCCCCAGTTACACGGCAGTTTCAAAGGGTTCAACCATGTCAACCCTGTCAGAACCCAACCAGATCCCTGATCTACCTCAGAGGTAGTCCAGGAACCCAGTTAAACTTACCCAAGTCTCGTCCACCGGCAATTTGAAAACGAAAAAGGCCAACCCACTTATTCCGATGATGTTTGCGCTTGCGTGCGTACATCACCAGGCAACCAGCATCTGAACATCTGGCATTACTTCCGGTGAGTGCATGACGTGTCATTGCAGGGTTTTATGCCTCTTTTAAACTACAGTACCTGGGTAGCCCTCCTGGGACCCTTGGGCAATTACTGGGGCAAAGGTGCTGGCAATTTAATGGAGATCCTGCCCCAGCAATGATGTGTCACATACTTACAGGAAGTACTGCCGGATTCAGGCAAAGCTGGCAGCTCTGTTTTGCTGCTCTGAAGAAGCGAAAATAACTTTCTTTGTGTATGCTGAAAAAAAAATTTGCAACAATACCGGTTCGGACTTGAAGGGCCGACACGGCCTGTTTCCGTGCTGTAAACGGTTATATGGTTATATGTTCAGATGCTGGCTGCCTGGCGATGCACAAGAATAAGCGGGTTGACTATTTTCCTGTGCAAATCACCTGTGGAAGTGACCTAGGTAAGTTTAGCTGGGTTTCCTGACTATCTCTCTGGGACCCGGTTGGATTCTGATGGGGTTAACTGGGGCACTAACGAGGCAAACATTTTACAAAGTAGTTTGAAAGGACTATTGTAACATCACACCCCACACTCTGTAACTCACTGTTATACTACACCTTGCACTCTGTGACTAACTGTAACACTACACCCTATTCTGTAACTCACTGTAACACCGTACCCTGCACTCTGTGACACACTCGGCCCTTTCAAGCTGCCATGTAAAATGGGGTTCACCAGGCAATTTGCCCGGTTAGTGCCCCACTCATGCGCCAGCTTGAAAGGGCCGAGTGTGTCACAGAGTGTAGGGTACGGTGTTACAGTCAGCATGGTCAAAATCCAACTGAGTCCTTGACCTACCTCAAAGGTAGTCATGAAATCCAATTAAACTTAACTAGGTCGTGTCCACCGGCAGCTTGAAAATGATAATGGCCAACCTGGTTGTTTTGGTGACGTCAGCGCTTGCGTTTGTGTGTCACCGGGCTGCATCTACTGAAATGCACAGTGCTTACATCCTGCTGCTCCTCCAATGACTGCAGTATTTGCCTGATAACAGAGGTCACAACAGATGCTTGCAGTGCAGCGCAGCAGAGTTGATTAGCCAGTGTCTGAAGATTGTTTCCATTCCTGTTCGCCTTTTGGACTTTGATTAATCACTTCTGGTAAGTGCGTGGCACAACTATCATTGTGTCATCGCGAGGGCGGGATTCCCCTTATATCACCGTTTTGGTGATTTAATGGGTCAATCCCCCTACAGCTTAAAAGGTGCTGGAAGCACCTTTGATACACTAATCGCACCTGAGTCCCAGAAGGGCTACCCAGGTGCTGCGGTTTTAAAGTGCCTACGGTAACACCACATTCTGCACTCTATAACTCACTGTAACGCCATACCCTGCACTCTGTGACCAACTGTAACACTACACCCGACACTCTGCGACTCACTGTAACGGCACACCCTGCACCCTGTCGCTCGCTGTAACACCAAATCCTGCACTCAGATATTCAGGCCCATGTGCCTTCTTGCACATGGGGAGTGGGGAGTTTTATTGGGGTGGAATTGGCTCGAGGGTTGTGTGGCCATTCTGGGCTCCCTATTCATGTGTCGTGTTTACAAGCTGAATAAACTGGAGTGGTTGTGGAATGGAACAGATGCAGGTGGGTTGAGATGAAGAGGATCTCCTGGCACAGTCAAAAGCTAAATAGACTGTTTGCCCGGCCAGAATTTAACATTCTTTGAAATTTGATCTCTCCTCTGGCAGTTTGACACTCACTGACCCTGCAAAGAAATAACTAATGACCTTGAACCCAGACGCGGGTCTCAAAAAAGGGATGGTGACAGGTCATACCCAACAATAGCGCCCTCTCCCCTCAGATGCATTCATGTCGACAAATTCGATGGTGTCAGTAAATCTTCACGGGTTTACATGCCTTTTTTATAAACACCTGGGTACATGTTCAATGGGACTGATGACCAGTGGTGGATTAACGGAGTAGCAAAAATAGTTTATGCTACGGGCCCCACACTAAATGCTTGCTGGTCTGCTCAGTTACTTTATGTGTATGAATTACGAACAACTGACTGGGTGTTTCACTTAAACATTTTTGTTTTCATATTTGTGCAGCGGCTGTGAGATACCACATTCTTGTCATCTGTTAATAACCCCAATTAAAGGTGATAATTGGCTAAAATCGCTAACCTGAAATTATCACCTTTAATCGGGCCTATTAACAGACGATGGGAGGGTAGTATCTCAGAGCTGCTGAGCAATTTGTCAATTCCCAACTTGTGAAAGAAATGGAAACCGAACAAAAGTATTGGGACACACTGGTAGAGCGAATACTGTTGATATTTGATTATGATGCATATAAATCATACTATCAGTGTTACATAATGGCTGCTTGGGTTGGGGGGTGGGAAATAGAAAACTTAGAGGTGGTATCAAAATAATTATAATCTTTCAACAAGGATGTAAACATTGAATATATCGTGATCTAAGAAAGCTAGCATCATTTTGTTAAGAATATTTAAGACTATTTTAAACTCACCACAACAGAGGACATGCAGGGTCAGCATCAGAAACTCTCTTCGAGTTTGGTGGGAGGGTGCTGCCGTCACACTTCCCCCTCACTGCGCATGCACCAGCCAGGACTCTAGGACTGCACAAGTGCCGGTCCGCACAATTTAGGGCCCCTTTATAATATATGCTACAGGTCCCGCACCACCTTAATTCGCCCCTGTTGACAGCAGTTGCTCTGTATTTATTTTCGTTTGTGGGAGATTTTCATTGCAGGGGGTTGTTTACCAATGTACAGAATGTTCTGAGTCTATTATAATTAACCATGTTTTTTTTCCTCTCCCTATCATTGTGTGGGCCAAGCTGAGTGCAGCCAATAGGGTTATATTAAACAAGGCCAGAATTTGGCAGGACACTTGTACAGACTTTATGTCTGTGTATGTTGCAGGATTTTAGAGATTATATCAATGTTAATACTAACTGAACAATGAAGTGGTTGGAAAAATAATTTGAGGATTGGGCATTTGATTCTCAGACTGGAGATCAAAACCTTTTTAATTATTCAATTTAAATTGAATTCACTGAATAAATTTGCAAGTGTTGTCAGCCGTACAGCACAGGATTGCTGCCACAGCTTCCCTGGCTCCCTGTTGACCTTCCTCAACCTGGTCTACAATGTACCCACAGGTTGATTACAGATATGAGGGCTCCAGGTTAAATGCCATATGTCCAGTGAATATGTCCATTGAAATATATCTGGTGATAAGTGATGGGCTGAAGGGCTTGTTTCCACCCTTGATGACTCTACGCTTGCCTAGTTGTCAGTGAAGGTTGCCAGTGCAGTGGGAGGGCTGCAGGTCTGTGAGCTACCAGACACAGAATGGCACAGATGTTGTTGACGTTCATGTTTATACATAATTCAGCCCAAGAACTGAGACAGGTTTGGCACCATTATGTCCATAACATAACCCCGAGAGCAGAGGACAGCAGTCACGATCTCCATCTCAAACAGGCAAGGTGAGAGAAGGTCAACCCACTGAGGAGGAGGTGGAGGGGCTGGGAGTGGGGAGGAGGTTGCTTCAGGATCTGGGAGAAGAGAGCAGTGTGTCTGTAGCATGGATCTCGGGGGTATAATAGATCACCCCCTCTCCCTGCATCACAAACGTTGGGGTGGGGGCAGGGTCTCCACTGCATCTGGATCACTAGGGGGGAGAACTGCCCCACCTCCAGTGTTAATACCTCGATTCCCATCGAGAATAGACTGGCCACATTTAAATCAATATGGAGAGCATCTTGGCACCATTCTGTCAGTGCCCAGCATACAATCTGTCTCAGTAAGGTAAGGGAGTCTAAAACAAGAGGACATTCTTGAGAGGGAAGAGAGAAAAGAATAAAAAAGGGGCACCTTTTACAAGCAGAGAGTGGTAGGTTTGTGGAGCAATCTGCCAGAGGAAGTGGTGGAGATGGTACGATTGCAAAGTTTATAAAACATTTGAAACAGTATATGCCTCTCGAGGGATATTAGCCAAATGCAGGCAAATGAGTCTCTCTCAGATGGACAACTTGGGCCATATGGCCTGTTCCCTTGTTGTAAAACTCTATGGCTGCATTACTCTGAGTAAACCACATATCATCACAAGTCCATATGCTCTGCAAAATCTCTTACTTTCTCTCACATAATTCTGCCCAGCCTGGCAAAATGCTTTCGAGGAAGACACCAGATATTCTGTGTGTAACAAGGCAGAGGATGGAACAACTGCAACTGCCTGGTACAACAATTAGGCAGAAGAAAGAATGTACAAGACACAAATAGGTTGGCAGCTTGGGCAGATTAATGGTGCACAAAAAAAGAATTGAAGAAAATAACAGCTTTTGTTAGAATGATCAGAAACAAGATCAGCATAGTTGGTGTAGTAGTTAGCGCAACGCCAGCAATCGGGACCGGACCTAGGTTTGAATCCCCCGCTGTCTGTAAGGAGCTTGTACATTCCAAGATCTCCGGTTTCCTTCCACCCTTCAAAAGCACACCAGGATGTAAATTAATGGGGTGTAATTTGGGCAGCACATACTCATAGGGTTGAATTGGCCTGTTACCGTGCTGAATGTCTAATTTAATTTGTTTATTAATTTTTGTTTTTATGTTTTAAAAAAAAGAGGTTGCACTAGTTGAGAGAATCTGATTGCCTTTGCCTGTAAATCAGTGTCAAGGCATGTTGAATAAATGCTCTGGAAAGTTTGTGAGTACCTGGATTTTATAAATAAAGTTCTGAGTATGGCAGCATTGAAGATAGTTGGAAATATTATACTAAATAGTGGATACAAATGCTGTACTGCAAACATTTTTTAAGAGGCACTCTCATTAGGAGATAAAGTTCTGTGAGAGCTTGAAGAAAAGGTTTTCAAGTCAGGTTCCAAAATGAGAGATTTCAGCTACATTTAAGTGGGAAAATCTGGAAAGAGATTGCAGGAGCTATTTAAATTAGCCAATCTAAGCTGATTCTTCCCAATTACATCCAATAAACCTACTAACCCTGTATGTTTTGGAGGGTTGGAGGAAACCCCACACAGGAAATGGGGAGAAGTAACATACGGTACCAGTATGAGATGAGGAAAGGATGAGAGTTGCAAGTGAGAAAGCCAGTTTATAGGAATGAGCAGTGAGGAATTGCAACTCTCAGCTGTAACAATGACGGATGCAGTAGACCATCCTAAAGCTGTCAGGATGTCTGAATGGGTCTAAGGCGCCATACTCAAGGACTCGTAATCCTTGCCATTGTCAATGGTTTATGTTTACTGGTCACTCTGTGGGGGCGTAGGCTCGAATCCCACTTCTAACATCTTTCATCCACACAGTGACACCAGCGAAAGCTGATCTGCTTTCAATTTACACACTACTCTTGTCGTACATTAAATATAATAAGAGAAAACTAAGAGATGAAAATGGGAAAAAGGGGGATGGAGGTAGCGAAGAGGTGGAAAAGAAATGTATGCAAGATATAAGATGGCCATGTTGAACTATATGACTAAAAATATTAATGGAATACATAACCAAATTAAAAGGAAGAGGATACTAAATTTATTGAAGAAGGAAAAAATAGATATAGCATTTGTACAGGAAACGCATCTAACTGAAGCGGAACATAACAAACTAAAAAGAGACTGGGAAGGACATGTAACAGCAGCATCCTATAATTCAAAAGCTGGAGGTGTAGCCATACTAGTTAACAAAAATGTGCCAATCAAAATAGAGGAGGAAATAGTAGATCCAGCAGGGAGGTATGCAATGATAAAGTGTCAGATATACTCAGAATTTGGAATTTGCTCAATATATATGCGCCTAATGAGGAGGATCAAAAATTTATGCAGGATATTTTTTGAAGATTGCAGACACACAAGGAAATATATTGATAGGAGGAAATTTTAACCTTAATTTGGACCCAATGTTGCATAAAACTGGACAGAAGATGTAAAAAGAATAAAGTAGCCAAATTTATCGTTAAATCAATGCAGAAAATGAAACTTATGGATATATGGAGGAGGCAATACCCAAGAGAGAAGGAATTTTCATATTATTCGAGTAGGCACAAAACTTACTCAAGATTGATATGTTTTTGTTGTCAGCCCATATTCAAAAAACTGAGTAAAAAGCTAGACTACTATCAGATCATTCACCCCTATTATTAGCAATAGAACTGGAGGACATCCCACCAAAAACATATAAATGGAGGTTAAACTCCATGCTACTTAAAAGACAGGAATTGAGGGAGTTTATTGAACACCAAATTAAAACATATTTTGAAATAAACACAGGATCAATGAAAGACAAATTTATATTATGGGACGCAATGAAAGCCTTCATTAGAGGGCAGATAATAAGTTATGTGACTAAGATTAAAAAGGATTACAATCAGGAAATGGAGCAGTTGGAAAGGGAGATAATAAGTACAGAAAAGGAATTAGTGAAAAGGGATGATATAACGAAAAGGAAAGAATTGGCAGACAAAAAAATTAAATACTAAACATTACAAACATACAAGGTGAAGAAGAACATAATGAAAACAAAGCAAAAGTATTACAAACGGGGAGAAAAAAAAACATAAAATTAGCCTGGCAACTTAAAACAGAATAAGCTAAAAGAACGATACTAGCAAGAAGGAAAAAGAACAAACAAATTACATATAACCGAACATTGATTCATGAAAATTTTAAGGAATTTTATGAACAATTGTATCAAACTGAGAATGAGGGGAAAGATGATAAAATAGAGGAATTTTTAGCTAAAATTGAACTGCCGAAATTGCAAGAAGAGGAACAAAACAAACTAATAAAACCATTTGAAATAGAGGAAGTACAGGATATATTAAAAAAGCTGCCGAACAATAAAACACCAGAAGAGGATGGATTTCCAATAGAATTTTATAAAACATTTAAAGAGATATTAATTCCTCCTCTCCTGGAAGTCATGAACCAGATAGAAGAAACACAAAACTTGCCAGATTCATGTAAGACAGCAATAATTACAGTAATACCAAAGATGGGGAAGGATTCATTAACACCAGCATCATATAGATCAATATCTCTACTTAACTCAGACTATAAGATCATAGCAAAATTATTAGCAAACAGATTGGCTGATTGCGTACCTAAAATAGTAAAATAAGATCAAATTGGATTTATTAAGAAAAAACAAACAGCGGACAATGTCTGTAAACTTATTAATCTAATCCATGCAGTTCAAGGAAATAAGAAACCAACAGTGGCTGTTGGTCTAAACGCAGAAAAAGCCTTTGACAGAGTAGAGTGAAACTACTTATTTAAAGTATTACAGAAGTTCAATCTACCAGAAAAATGTATAATGGACCATTGGTGAAGGTAGCAGTAAATCGATATGTATCGAGTCACTTTAAATTAACTAGGTCAACTAGACACGGATGTCCACTATCCCCCTCATTGTTCGCCTCAGCAATAGAACCTTTGGCAGAACAGATAAGAATAGAAAATAAAATAAAAAGGATAAAAATAAAGGACAAGGATTATAGAATCAGCTTATTTGGAGATGACATCATAGTATACCTAACAGAACCAGAGGTATCAGTAAAAGAATTACATAAGAAATTGAAGGAATATGGAGAAATATCGGGGTACAAGATCAACGCAAATAAAAGTGAAGTGATGCCAAAGAGTAATGCAAACTATACAGAATTTTAAAAAGAATCACCATTTAAATGGCAAGCACAAGCAATCTGATACCTAGGGATCAGGTTAGATCATAACTTAAGCTACTTGTACAAACTAAATTGTCAGCCACTAATAAAGAAATTGCAGGAAGACTTAGAACATTGGAAAGAATTACAGCTAATGTTGAGAGGGAGGGTAAACTGCATTAAAATGAACGTGTTCCCAAGGATACAATACTTATTTCAAACATTACCAATTCCTTTAACAGAAAAATTCTATAATGAATTCAAGAGAATAATAATGAAATTCTTGTAGAAAGGGAGGAAACCGTTAGATAAATTAGTAAAGAGGTATAATCAAGGTGGTTTGCAGTTACCAAATTTTAGAAATTATCATAGAGCCACACAATTAAGGTATTTATCAGATTTTTACCAGACAAGGGAAAAACAAGACTGGACTAAGATAGAACTAGATAAAATAGGGGAAAAGGTACCGGAACATATACTTTATAAGTGGGATGAAAAGCTGGTGCAATATAAAAACTCACCAGTACTGCATCATTTACTTAATACATGGAAGAAGATCCACTTAGAAAGGAAAAAAATGAATGATCAAATACCAAAATTACTATTGACGCAAAATTCGCTAATCCCTTTTACAATAGACAACCTTTACTTTAGAGAATGGCAGAGAAAAGAAATCAAAAGAATAGAAAATTGTTTTTTGGGAAATAATTTATTAACATTTGAACAGTTGAAGTACAAATATGGAATAACTCATGGTACAATGTTTGCATATCATCAATTGAAAGCTTATTTAAAGGATAAATTGGGAAACAGCTTGAGATTACCTGAAGGAAGCAGCTTTGAATATGTGATTACACACACAATGATAATTAAAAGATTTATTACCAACATGTACATTAAGCTGCAAGATAAGGAAAATGAAATAAACTATAATCCTAAGAAGAAGTGGGAAAAGGATCGAAACATAAAGATAAAACATGAAGTATGGGAAAAGTTTTGTTCTGGAACTATGAAGAATACAATAAACACAAGGTTATGTATGATACAGTATAATTGGTTACACAGTGTATATTACTCATCAAAAATTTAAAAAATGGGATTCAACATTATCGGATAGATGTTTTCGCTGTAAGAAGGAAATGGGAACAACATTATATGCAACTTGAACATGTACGAAAGTGAATATGTTTTGGGAAGAATTAAATCAGATACTAAATAAAATTACAAAAAATAACATACCAAAAAACCAGAGATATTTCTTTTAAGTAACATAAGATGTAGAGAATTAGGCCTCAAATTGGATAAAGTTTAACATTTTGATATAACATTGGATATAACATTTAGCATTTCCTCGCTGCTATCAACCTGCAATGCTGAATTATTCACAGCTGAAGAACCTTAAAATGGTTAATCAAATTATGTATCTAATGTCTCAACTCTCAGGACAAGAATAAACTCCAGAGGGTTGTTAACTCGGCCTGCGACATCACAGGCATCAGACTTCAAGGACATCTACAACAGACAGTGTCTTAAAAAAGTAGCCTCTATCCTCAAAGACTCCAACCACCCAGACCATGCTCTTTTCACTCCGCTACCATTGGAAAAAAGGTACAGGAGCCTAAATACAAGGACAGTTTCTTCGCATCTGCCATCAGATTCCTGAATAATCAATGAACCAAAGACACTGCCTTACTTTTCAAGCACCATAACTTGCTCTTATTTTATTTTTATAGTAATGTTATAAGATGGTCATAATATGTATGTTGCACTATGATGCTGCCACAAAATATCAAATTTCATGACGATAAATTCTGATTCTATGTCTAATTTTCTTAGCTTTCATATCCTAACCAGAGTAACAAGTTGGCCACAAAGCTCATCTGTTTCACCCAGAATATAAGGTGGACTATTTGATGAGCACTAGCAGTCAGTTCTCAATATTTCATTTCAAGGAAGAGTCTCCCATCCTGACTGTGAAGTGAACCCCTGCCCTTCGATTTGGCTCCAGTACTCTGACGTCATGAAGCCCAGACGTGCCCTGCTTGCAACATGGGTTAGATTTATAAGTGAAGCCCCATCGATATTTAGTTTTACAGGTCCTGCATTTCCCATCACTGGGTTTCTATTTATTTTTAGTTCTGCTGGTCTGTTTTAGATTTTTTTTCCCTCTGTGCTGGCTTGGTTTTACACTCAGGAAACCTGGATGAAATATGAATGTTTATGCAATTAATCCTGCAGTTTATAACGAAGGTTGCTTATTAAATTGTATGAATACATTTTTGTGCGTTCACATGCATTTTTTTTTTATTTCACCCATGTCTCAAACATGCACATCATTGCCACAGCAGTATGTATTGTGTTTGGAGAGCTGTAATAGCGTGTACCAAGTCATGTTCAGTTTGCAACGGCACCTTCCACTGTATCATTCTTTTTTTTTTTGAAGACTTTATTTAAAATTTTATAACATGAATACAATAAAGAATTACATTTAAAGAAAAATAAAAAAAAATTAAAATGGTATGATTACAATATTACATCAGAAAACTACACAAAATAACCCCCCCCCCCCATTAATTGTAACACAATATTAGTAATCTAACTTAAAATTAGTCCAGCCCTCCACCCCCCCAAAATAAAGAGTGAAGAGATAATAAAATTAAAAATATTATATATGGAAGAAAAATACCCACTTACAAAAAAAGAAATAAAACTTAACCTAAAAAAAATTCTAACAACAAAAATTTTTTTTTATCAATACTAAAATATCACGCTTAAACATATATTTAAATCAAACTTAAATGCATATAATTAGCAAACGGAGTCCACTTTAACTTATAAAAAGACATCCTATCCTGAATTGAAAAAGATATCCTTTCCATAGTCAAACAAAATTTCATCTCCAAATACCACTTATCTAAAGTTATAAAGTTGTCTTGCTATATCTATACATTTCTTAGCCATGACTAAAGCTAAATAGATAAAGGAAATCTGATAATCCTCTAAACCTAAATCAATTAATGATTGCATGTTCCCTAATAAAAATATATCGGGATCTAATACAAGATGGATATTATATAAACTGTTAAAAATAGATTGAATACCTTTCCAAAACTGTTGCAATCGATCACAAAGCCAAACAGTATGCAAAAAAGTATTGGCCGTCTGATCACATCGAAAACAAGAATCCAACTTACTAAGACCAAATTTTTTAAATTTCTCTGGCGTTAAATATAGCTGATGAATAAAATTATAATTAATCATTGCTAGTCTAGCGTTAATTAATTTCCGAATACTATTCTGACAAATTTCCATCCAAGCTTCTTCAGCTATTTTATGTCCTAAATCTTTTTCCCATTTCAACTTATCTTTATCCCAGTCTTTTTTACTATCAATTTCTTGTAAAATACAATACAAATCAGATATATATCCCTTTTTTGGTATTGAAAGTACATATTCTTCAAAACTAGATTCAGGTAATAAAATCATATGTCGACCACATAACTGTTTTACAAAAGATCTTAATTGATAATATACAAATATAGAATTTCCACTAATACCATATTTCCTTTGTAATTCGTCAAAGGAACAAAAAC
This sequence comes from Narcine bancroftii, assembly GCF_036971445.1. NCBI lineage: Eukaryota > Metazoa > Chordata > Chondrichthyes > Torpediniformes > Narcinidae > Narcine > Narcine bancroftii. The sequence goes on from NC_091472.1 coordinate 200,221,148, forward strand.
AACCCTCAGAAAAACAATCAGATAAATTTTTTATTCCCTTCTTTTCCCATTGTTTCAAAGTGGCATTGGAGACCGTAAAAGAAACAAGTTGATTTTATATAATGGCAATCTTCCAGAATATATATTTTAAGTCCCAATTTTTTAAGTTTACTTGTCCATAAATTCAATAAATGTTTCAATATTGGCACATCGTAAGTTCGTAGTAAATTTTTATTCCATCAAAACAAAAACTCATGAGGAAATTTTTCTAAAATAATCGCCATTTCTATCTTTACCCAACTAGGTGGGTCGTCCATATTCATTAATGCACTAAGAAATTTAAATTGAGCTGCTTCGTAATAATGCTGAAAATTCGGTAATCTTAAACCTCCAAATTGAAAATCCCACATCAATTTTCTCATTGCTACTCTCGGAAATTTTCCCTTCCATAAGAATTCTCTAATCGCTTTATACAAGTCCTTAAAAAAACTTTTTTTTTTTAAATAAGGAATTGATTGAAACAGATATTGTATTCTAGGAAAAATATTCATTTTTATGGTATTAATCCTCCCTAGTAAACCCAAAGGTAGATCCCTCCACCTAATCAAATCTAATTTAATCCTTTTTATTAAAGGAAGATAATTAATTGAGTATAATTCTTGAAATTTCATATTAACATTAATTCCTAAATATTTAATTTGTGTAGTCCACTTCAAATTTGTAATATTTTTTCCACTGTATCATTCCAGTGAAAGAAATAATTTTGTCTTGGAAATTTATAATGCTTACTCGTGATATAAAGGAATACTTTTTAGAACCTGGTCACTGTATAAAAGTGGAGATGTTATTGTATCCTGTGCCTAGCAATTAATTTCAAATAGACAGCTACAAAACCTGAATTTAACATTACTAAGGAAGACATTTTTATATTCTCAGGTAAATATCCATGACATAACTCCACTGAAACCATGCTTGATTTGGGTTTTTTTTATATTTAGACATACAGCATGGTAATAGGCCATTTCGGCCCACAATCACTGTGCCACCCAGTGACACCCAATTAACACACTCACTCCCCTGTATGTTTCGAATGGTGGGAGGAAACCAGAGCCCTTGGGGAAAATCCATGCAGACATGGGGTGACATGTACAAACTATTATAGTGTGGATTCAAACTCATGTCACTGGCACTGTAAAGGCATTGCACTAACCACTACGCTAACCATGCCACCCCCATTGAAAAGGTTGTGGCGACAAACTTATTGAACTACTACAATCCTTGTGTGTATCTGAAGTGCCAGTTAATGAAGAAGATGAAGGCTGTGTAGTTAACCAGTTATCATGGCTTTTATTAGCAGAAACTAGTGGTACAATAATGAAAGACAATGGGTACATACATAGTTATACCCAAGGGGAGTGTCTTAAGTGATAGAGATAATACACACCCAATGTCAGTAAAGCAGGGCTAAGAACAGAGAGAGAGAGACTGACAGCTCAACAGATTCACCACAGTCTCCAGCAGAAGTTGGGTTAAAATCAAAAGGACAGCTGCTAAGTAAAATACAAGCAGGCAAGCAATCTACTGCGAGCGTAATACAACAATAAAATAAATGGCATTGAGAATTCACTGACATAGCCAAAACAAGGCTAGTAACTACCAGAGCAATCAGAATATAATGAGATGTTTATGAATACTGAAGCCTTTCAGGTTGTTTACGAATAAGAGTAGACCTCCTTATCTGGATAGGTGCAGGAGTAGCAACCTTGGGAACTGGCGGTGTTGATACAGATCCCTGTTTATCTGAGCCTGGTCTGTAGTGTGAGATGGCAGGACTTCTGGACTCACTCCAGAATCACCAGTGTGAGGCAGTGGGGCCTCAGCATGGCCATATGAATGCTTGCTAGAGGTCATAGGCTGGGGTGGTGTGTCTAATCTCTCAGGATCACTCCGAGTAGCAGCGTGCGGAAGGGGTGAACTAGGCAGGGCCAGATCTCTTAGGGGTACAATGTCCGTGCTCCCGTCTGAGAATTTAACATGGGCATAATTGGGATTGGTGTGCAGTAGCTAAACTGGCTGGACTAGAGAGTCCGTTTTATGCATCCGAGCGTGCCTCTTCAGCTATATGGTCCCAAGCTCAGATAGACAGACTGGCCAGTCCATCATATTTCCTGACTTCCTGACATACATTCATGAGGTGTTTGGTTTGTTACTGTACATAGTAGAGACTGAATGGAATGTAGTGCCTCAGGCAGCACCTCCTGCCACCGAGTAACAGGGTTACCATGTGTCTATAATGCAAGGTTAACAGTCTTGTGGCATTAGCCCTTTCGACCTGCCCATTGCCCTAGGGGTTGTAGCTCATGGTACGGCTGGTGGCAATCCCCTTGCATAACAGCTCTGTGCTCATGAATGCTGATCAGGCATTACAAAGAGCCATACATCATCAAGACAATGTCCCTGCAAGTTCAAAGTAACCTTACACTTGTCCCGTATAGTTTTTTTAAGTTCTCTACAAGACATAGATATTCAACTGGATTTGATAACGGACGTCTAAACAGCTGGATATCTCCGCAAATTTAAGGCTTTGGCAACCTTCTCATGAATGTATCTGTCGGTGCTGCTGGAGTATATTAAGCAATCGACAGTCTCACTATTCACCTCCCCCTTCATAGTCGACCGTTCCAGTCCGTAACATCCTCTAAGCTTTACAGTCAATTGAGCTATCACAGGGGAACTTTGTGTTGATCTCACCTCGCCATCACTTGAAGTCGATTCAGCCAGCTCGTCTGAAGATTCCCCCCTTTCATAGTTGTCTTCCTTCCCAGTGGCCCCAGGATGAATTTTCTTGGCACTTTTCTTCTTCTTCTTATCAGTGGAAGTATTTTTCGCCCTACATGCTTCAGCGAAGTGGCCGAGTTTCCCACAGTAGTTGCATGTAGTGAATCGAGCTGGACACTTCTGTCTGGGGTGCCAGCTCTTATCACAGAAGTAGCATTTGCCAGGGGTTCGCCCCTTTCTCTCCTTCGGGGTTCCAGCACTCCTGGATGTTCCCTTTCAGTTTCCAGCATTTTGTTGGAGTGTATTGCACTTCTCAGTGTTTTGACTAGTGCGACTGCCCGGCCATAGGTCAGAGGCTCTGTCTCTAGTAGCCTCTGACGGATGTAATTGGAGTCAATGCTGTGACAAAAGCATCCAGCTTCAAAGCATTGTGCTGTTGTTCCACATTGACTGTCCCAACATCACATTCATTTGCCAGCGAGTCAAGGGCCAGTGCATAGGCAGCATCGCTTTCCCCAGGTTTCTGACATCTAGTCAGCAACTGGTGTTGAGCAAGTACCATATTTCGTGGTGCCACATAGTAAGTGTTCAGTCACTCCCGGGCTATAGCCAGAGTCGTAGCTCCTTGCGTTACAGCAAAAAGGATCTCACCCAGTAAGGAATTCAGGTGGCCCCACTGTATCGCATCATCGACCACATTGTTCCGAGCCATGTAGTAATCAAAACAAGCAATCCAGTGGTTGAAAATTTCTCTGGCCATCGGGGCAGACTGGTCAATTATCGGCCGCACTGGACTGAGTGCCGCATCCATTTCTGCTAATAAAATTGAAGTGCCAGTTAATGAAGATGAAGGCTGTGTAGTTAACCAGTTATCATTGGCTTTTATTAGCAGAAACTAGTGGTACAATAATGAAAGACAATGGGTGCATACACAGTTACACCTAAGGGGAGTGTGTTAAGTGGTAGAGATAATACACGTCCAATGTCAGTAAAGCAGGGCTAAGAGAGAGAGACTGACAGCTCAACATAGATTCACCATAATTGCTGGTTCCAGGGATTACACCCAGTGAAATGATGACAAGCCACGGCCACTCAAACTACCATTGTGAGTCCCGGTTCACATAATTCCTTTCTCAGCCCCGGTTCGCATGATTCCTTTCTCAGCCAACATATTTCCATGAATTGCACATTACATGTTGCATGTAGCTCAAGAGCCGCAGTTTGGCCACCCTTGGGTGAGAAGGTTGTTGAAATAAGTGGTGCATGTAATTTAAGAATGAGAACTGGGAAGTGATAACTTTGTGAACAAGAATGAGCAAAAGCAGGAAATGGAAAAGGGGAATACTGGAATTGTTTGTCCTGGAACAAAAAAACTCAAGAGATATTTTGTTGGAGGTGAAAAGTGTCATGAGAGGTTCACAACAGGTAAATAGAGAGAGACTGTTTTGATTACTAGGTTACTGGGTGGCATAGTTCGTAGAGCAGTCAGTGCAACACCTTTACAGTGCCAGCAATTGGGACTGAGGTTCAAATCCCATGCTGTCCATAAGGAGTTTGCACATTCTCCCCATGTCTACATGGGTTTTTCCTGGGGGTCCAGTTTCCTCCCACCATTTGAAACGTGCTAGAAGTTGAAGTTAATTGGGTATAAATTGGGTGGCACAGACTTGTGGGCTAAAATGGCCTGTTACCGTGCTGTATGTCTAAATTTTTTAAAAAATTAAGTGAAAGGTTGATGAATCCAGGTGACAGACTGTGGAGGATGCAGGCAAGATGGACAGGTCATTTAGAGAAGCTTTAACTATGAGCATTGTTGAGGTCTTTCATGGCTTGGTTCAGCATCATGCTGAAGAAGATTGAAAAGAGGGTTGGTGCGAGAACACAGCCTTGCTTCATGCCATTGTTAATGGAGAAGAGTTCAGAGAGCTCATTGCTGTATCTGACCCGACCTTGTTGGTTTTCGTGCAGTTGGATAATCATGTTGAGGAACTTTGGGGGGCATCCGATGCGCTCTAGTATTTGACAAAGCCCTTTCCTGCTCACGGTGTCGAAGGTTTTGGTGAGGTCAACAAAGGTGATGTAAAGTCCTTTGTTTTGTTCTCTGCACTTTTCTTGGAGCTGTCTGAGGGCAAAGACCATGTCAGTAGTTCCTCTGTTTGCGCGAAAGCCGCACTGTGATTCTGGGAGAATATTCTCGGCGACACTAGGTATTATTCTATTTAGGAGAATCCTAGCGAAGATTTTGCCTGCAATGGAGAGCAGCGTGATTCCCCTGTAGTTTGAGCAGTCTGATTTCTCACCTTTGTTTTTGTACAGGGTGATGATGGTGGCATCACGAATGTCCTGAGGCAGTTTTCCTTGGTCCCAACAAAGCTTGAAAAACTCATGCAGTTTGACATGCAGAGTTTTGCCGCCAGCTTTCCAGACCTCTGGGGGGGATTCCATCCATACCTGCTGTTTTGCCACTTTTCAGTTGTTCGATTGCCTTATATGTCTCATCCTGGGTGAGGACCTCATCCAGCTCTAGCCTTAGGGGCTGTTGAGGGAGCTGGAGCAAGGCGGAATCTTGGACTGAGCGGTTGGCACTGAAAAGAGATTGGAAGTGTTCTGACCATCGGTTGAGGATGGAGATCTTGTCGCTGAGGAGGACTTTGCCGTCTGAGCAGCGGGCTTTGGACTCAACAATGAAGACGCTGTTTACATCCGGTACGGCACGGATGGCAGTCTCTTCAATCTGAGGCGCCTGCAAGCTCACACCAAGACACAAGAGAAACTTGTCCGTGAGCTACTCTTTGGAGACGATGCCGCTTTAGTTGCCCATTCAGAGCCAGCTCTTCAGCGCTTGACGTTCTGTTTTGCGGAAACTGCCAAAATGTTTGGCCTGGAAGTCAGCCTGAAGAAAACTGAGGTCCTCCATCAGCCAGCTCCCCACCATGACTACCAGCCCCCCCACATCTCCATCGGGCACACAAAACTCAAAACGGTCAACCAATTTACCTATCTCGGCTGCACCATTTCATCAGATACAAGGATCGACAACGAGATAGACAACAGACTCGCCAAGGCAAATAGTGCCTTTGGAAGACTACACAGAGTCTGGAAAAACAACCAACTGAAAAACCTCACAAAGATAAGCGTATACAGAGCCGTTGTCATACCCACACTCCTGTTCGGCTCCGAATCATGGGTCCTCTACCGGCATCACCTACGGCTCCTAGAACGCTTCCACCAGCGTTGTCTCCGCTCCATCCTCAACATCCATTGGAGCGCTTTCATCCCTAACGTCGAAGTACTCGAGATGGCAGAGGTCGACAGCATCGAGTCCACGCTGCTGAAGATCCAGCTGCGCTGGATGGGTCACGACTCCAGAATGGAGGACCATCGCCTTCCCAAGATTGTGTTATATGGCGAGCTCTCCACTGGCCACCATGACAGAGGTGCACCAAAGAAAAGGTACAAGGACCACCTAAAGAAATCTCTTGGTGCCTGCCACATTGACCACCGCCAGTGGGCTGATATCGTCTCAAACCGTGCATCTTGGCGCCTCACAGTTTGGCGGGCAGCAACCTCCTTTGAAGAAGACCGCAGAGCCCACATCACTGACAAAAGGCAAAGGAGGACAAACCCAACACCCAACCCCAACCAACCAATTTTCCCCTGCAGCCGCTGCTACCGTGTCTGCTTGTCCCGCATTGGACTTGTCAGCCACAAACGAGCCTGCAGCTGACGTGGACTTTTACCCCCTCCATAAATCTTCGTCCGCGAAGCCAAGCCAAAGAAGAAGACCAAGCAAGAGGTCTTTGTGGGCGGTGTACTTGCCCGTAACTAGAGGGTGGTGGATGACGTCATCCACCCTCACTGCCGTATCTTGGTCCAGAACGCTCACAACATGATAGAACATTGTGGCGTCTGAGGAGATGTTGCGGAGTTGAAATTGTGCTTCCACCTGCCTAAACCATGTTCTTGGTCATCAGCATTACCACTGTGGCTGTGTAAGCAGTGGAAGAAACACAGCCACCACGTTGAGGGTTGTTAACGACTGTTTTTATTCAAATTCAGCATGTCCCTACAAGGACAGCATGAGCTCAGTCACCTGGTGCATTGTGACATCATAATCGGTTCCCAGGGTGCGTACTGGAAGGGATGCTGGAGTCAGAGAGAAACCTCTGACAATGCCATGAGGATGTGCGCCGCCACATTATTGAGTATAGGAGCTGGGGTGTAATGGTAATGTTGTATAAGACATCGGTGAGGCAAAATTTTGAGTATTGTGTCAGTTTTTGATCATCAAACTACAGGAAAGATATCAATAAAATTGAAAGAGTGCAGAGAAGATTTATGGCTGTTAACCGGACTTTAGGAACTGAGTTACAGGGAAAGAGTAAACAGATTAGGACTTTATTCCTGGAGGTAGAGAATGAGGGGATATTTGATAGAGGTATTCAAAATTATGAGGTTTATTGTCAGAGTAAATAATGGTAGGTTTTTTCCACTGAGGGTAAGTGAGATACACATCGGAAGACATGGGTTTAGGGTGAACAGCTTCACAGAGAGTGATGGGTGTGAGGACTGAGCTGCCAGCTGAAGTAGTGAATACGGACTCAATTTTAACATTTATGAAGAATTTGGACAGGTTCATGGATGGCAGGGGTATGGAGGGCTATGGACTGTGTAGGTCAGTGGGGCTGGGCAGAAAAATAGATTGGTACAATCTAGAAGGGCTGAAGGGCCTATTTCTGTACTGTAATGTTTTCTAGTTCTACGATGTTACAAAGAATCTGAGAATTGAATTACTGGAGGTGGACAGAATGATGGCAGGTTGAGTTCAGTAGATAGAGAGGAGCTATTTCAATTTCCTGATATGTTGAGGAGCAGAGGTCAAGGCTGATAAGAGATGTGAAAAAAGATCAAAAGGCAAGTGAGAACTGCTAGAAGCAATGAACAGCAAGGACTTGCAACCCTGAGCTGTATCAGTGATGCATAAGATTGACCTTGGCCTTCCCTGAGCAATTGGACATTCACCATCCTACAGCTGTCAGGCTGGCCGAGTGGTAAGGGGGGGGAGAAATGAACACGTGGCGAGATGGCGTAGGAAAAAGACGTGCAGTTCCACCTTTCCCCAGTTGAACTAATTAACACCTGAGTTTAAAAGTTCGGAAAGTTACAAAAAATAGTTTTTAAGGGTGTCTGAAAGGTGAAGAATGAAAATGACTGCAAATGTGAAGAAATCTAAAGTTCAACTACAGAAGAAATGACCTTAAAAAAAATGTTGAAGAATTGAGGCCTACTCACCAGGTTGAAGCCACGGTGTCATCAGAATTAATACCCAAGGCTCAGTGTACTCCCAGTCAGTTAAGTATAACGCCGGTGCCTAGCTTGCAGTCACAACAATGGCGCTGGCATTGTTTTAAGCTTGGCCGACTCTGGTACGTGCGCCCGTGAAGTCAGGCACGCAGGTGAGTCAGCCGAGTGGCGTTTGTGGCGCGAACCCACTGCAGCGCTCGGCGGCCTGGAGACGCGCAGAGTTGCGTAGGCATGCGCGGTGCAACGTGCGTCCAGGAGTTATTAGAGAAGGTGTGGGCTGCGGGGGGACTCGGACGGGGATGAAGACCCGCAGTCGCACTGGTCATCCTATTACAAGTGCAGGTGAAGAGGCAGCACGAAGTCCTGCCTTGTTGGAATCGAGACAGGAAGAATCTAACCTGGGAGCTGTGGCTAAAGAAGGGAGGCCTCAAGGGGGAGCCAGGATTTGAATCTGTGTTCACTATTTTGGAAGGGATTGCTCATCAGATGGATATGTCGCTTCAGATGTCTACACAGTTAAATCAAGGATTTATGGAAATGAAGGTTAAAATGAATAATATCTGTGAATAAATGTCATCTGTAAAGAATTATATGAATATGGTTAAAGTTGATGTCAATAGATGTCTGAAAGCGGTGGATACTGTACAGGATATTTTTTTAAAAATTGAAGAGACTTTTTATGATTGTAAAGATCAAGTGGAACAAAATAGAGAAAAAATGGAAAAAGTGGAAGATTCTTTTGTGGGATGGGAGATCCAGAAGAGAGAATTGTTGAAGAAGATTGACTCTTCAAGGCCGAAGAAATAATATAAAAATAGTAGGTCTTCCGGAAGATATTGAGGGTTCAGATCTGGTGACATTTTTTTTTAATGGATTAATGATGTGCTGGGAAGTGAATTTTTTCCGGATTGTTTGGAATTGGATCGAGCGCATAGGGTGTTTAGGAAGAAGCCCTTTCCAGGCCAATCACCACAAGCAGTTTAGATTTGGTGTTTGAGATCCACGACAGAGAGATATTACGGATTGCTGTTCAAAAGGCTCGACAGAATCAAAATCCAATGATGGCTCAGGGCAATAAAGTGTTTTTTTTAATGCTGATTTGAGTCAGGAAATTATTAAGAGACGTAGAGAATTTAATTCAGCTAAAGAAGTATTGTGGAGAAAGGGTTATAAATTTGCTTTTCATTATCCTGCTGTATTGAAAGTTTTTCTGGAAATTTTCAGGCTCAATTTTTTGAGAATGATCTTTCCTAATTCGTTGCCAGATTTGAGAAGAGGTGGTCGGTCACCATTATCATCACCTAAAAGGATAAAAGGAATGGGAATGAGAATGGAAAGAAGGCCGAATTGACACAGAGTTTGCTTAACCCGGAACAGTCTTTGCGATTGGAATTGGAATAATTGGGTTGAATGTGATTGATGAATAATTGTTGAATAGTTTGACTGGGGGCCGGGTGGATGGCTCTGAAACTTTTGATAGTCATCTTCCACTAGTGGGTTTTACCACACCCAGATTTTTGAGGAGTTTCGACATTATTGTAGTTTGGGGGAAGATTTAAAACATTTTTTTTAATCTTATTGGGTTTTTTTATATAAAAGGGTTTTTCTTGTATTTTATTTAGAGGGTTTTTTTAATCAAGGGGAGCGAAATCTTCTTGTAGTGTGAATTGTGTATTTTTTAAGGTAAAGAAATGTCTAATTTGAATTTTGCAACTTTTAATGTAAGGGATTAAATAATCCGATTAAGCGCAAACGTGTATTGGCTTATATTAAAAAAATGAAAGTTGATATTGCTTTTTTGCAAGAAACACACTTGATGGAAAAACAACATTTAAAACTGAAGAGAGATTGGGTAGTGTATGTGGTTGCTTCTTCTTTTAATTCTCAGGCGTGGAGAGTGGTGATCTTGAAAATACCATTTGAGTTGAAATCATTTACGGAGACTGCTGGTAGGGTTTTGATGGTGAACTGTAAGATTTTTGCAGAACTGTGGTCATTGTTGAATGTTTATGCACCTAATGTGGATGATGAACGATTTATGTCTTAAGCTTTTCTAACATTAAATCAGGCTAATGAAAATATTTTAATTGGAGGGGATTTTAATTGTGTTTTGGATCCGTTATTGGATAAATCTCCGAAAAGTATAAGGAAATCAAAGATGGCGGTACAAGTGGGATCTTTGATGAAGGATTTGAATCTGGTTGAAATTTGGAGGAAATTAAATCCGACAGAAAAAGGCTTTTCTTTTTATTCATCTAGACAGGATTCATTTTCTAGAATAGATCTGTTTTTGATTTCGGCTCACCTTCAAGATAGAATTGTGCAGGCGAAATATAAGAGCAGGATTATATCTGATCATTCTATGTTGTTTATATCTTGTGTTGGTTTGGAGGTTATAACCATATAAACATATAACCATATACAGTACAGAACAGGCCAGTTTGGGCCTACTAGTCCATGCTGGAACAAATCCCCACCCTCCTCGTCCCACTGACCAGCACCTGGTCCATACCCCTCCAATCCTCTCCCCTCCATGTAATTATCCAGTCTTTCCTTAAATGTAAATAACGTCCTTGCTTTAACCACCTCTGCCGGAAGCTTATTCCACATCCCAACCACCCTTTGCGTGAAGAAATTACCCCTCATGTTCCCCTTATAATTTTTCAAACCAATCTCTGGTTTGAATATCCCCCACTCTTAATTGAAAAAGCCTATCCACGTTGACTCTCTCTGTCCCTTTTAAAAGCTTGAACATCTCCATCAAATCTCCCCTCAATCTTCTACACTCCAGAGAAAAAAGCCCCAGGCTGCTCAACCTTTCTCTGTAACTCAAACCCTGACATCCTGTCAACATTCTCGTGAACCTTCTCTGCACTCTCTCTATTTTGTTTATATCCTTCCTATAATTAGATGACCGAAACTACACACAGTATTCCAAACTTGGTCTCACCAATGCTTTGTACAATTTCATCATAACATCCCAACTTTTGAATTCAATATTCCAATTTATGAAGGCCAACATTCCAAATGCCTTCTTCACACTCTATCGACCTGAGTATCAACTTTGAGGGTACTATTTACCATAACTCCTAAATCCCTTTGTTGCTCTGCACTCCTCAATTGTCTACCATTCAATGTATATGACCTATTTAGATTTGCCTTTCCAAAATGCAACACTTCACACTTAAATTCAATCAGCCAATTCTCAGCCCACTCCTCTAGCTTTCCTATATCTCTTTTTAAGCTACGGTAATCTTCCTCACTATCCACAATACCACTAATCTTTGTATCATCTGCAAACTTACTTATCCAATTTACCACCCCTTCTTCCAGATCAATATATAAAACAAACAATAGTGGACCCAGGACCTATCCCTGAGGAACTCCACTAGTCACCTGCCTCCAATTTGACAAACAATTTTCTACCAGTACTCTCTGACACCTCCCATCCAACCATTGCTGAATCCATTTCACTACCTCCTTATTTATACCTAATGCCTCCACCTTTTTTCCTAACCTCCTGTGGGGAACTTTGTCAAAAGCTTTACTAAAGTCTAAATAGACAACATCCACGGCCTTCCCTTCATCAATCTTTTTTTGTAACCCCCTCAATCAACTTATCAATGGAGATTTAATGTAATGTTATTGAAGAAGCCAGAGTTTATTACTTTTGTTAAGGAACAGATTGCTTTGTTTTTGAATGAAAATACTAATTCAGTATGTAGTAATTTTATTTTATGGGACGCTCTGAAAGCATATTTACGTGGCCAAATTATTAGTTATTCTACAAAAGTTTAAAAAAAATATTCGGCAGAAAGTTTAGCTTTGGAGAAACAAATAACTGAGTTGGAAAAATAATTTCAGAAGATCACAGAAGATAAGAAAGCAGCATTAGCTAAATTGAAATTATGTTATAATACTTTACAAACGTATCAGTATGAGCGTCTAATTCAAAGATCTAAATAACGTTATTATGTATTAGGTGAGAGGGCTCATCAGGTATTAGTTTAGCAATTAAAAATGGAACAGGTGTCGAGAACTATTAATGCTGTCAAAAATAATTCAATAGTTACATAAACCCTCAGGAAATTATGACCAATTTTATTCATTTTATCAGAAATTATATACTTCTGAGGGAAATCAGAATGATGGTTCTGTTGAATCATTTTTATCTAAATTGCATTTAATGGTTTTAGGGGAGAAAGAGGTGCAAGAATTGGAATCTCCGTTTACAGATTTTGAGATTAAGAAAGCTATACAGGAGATGCCAAACGGAAAGTCGGCAGGTCATGATGGATTCTCAGTAGAGTTTTACAAGGTGTTTTATGAAGATTTGTCTCCTATATTTATGGATGTGCTTCAGAAAATAACAGATGAAGTCATTACCAGAATCTTGTTCGAATGCAATAAGTACAGTGATTCCAAAGAAAGATAGAGATCCATTGAATGCAGCTTCATACTGACCAATTTTTTTATTAAATGTGGATTATAAAATAATAGCTAAGGTACTGGCATATAGACTTGCTAAATATTTGCCTCAGTTAGTGCATGTTGATCAAGCAGGTTTTATTAAGAACAGATGTGCATCTGATAATATTCTTAGATTGATAGCGTTGATCAATGCATCGAGATAGCAACCCAACCAACCAATGGTGGTTGTGCTTGATGCGGAAAAAGCATTTGTTTGGGTTGAGTGGATTTTTTATTTAAGGTGTTGGAGAAGTTTAACTTTGGCCCTCTTTTTACTGGTTGGGTTAAAGCATTATATAATAAAAAAGGAGTCACGTGATGGAGTAGTGGCCGGTAGGGGAACTCCAGCCCTCTCCAGAAAAGTTAAAAAAAGATAGAGAAAAAGCAAAGGCACAAACTTAAAAACCAAAACAAAGTGAAAGTAAAAGTGTGAAGAAAATGGCAGCGAAGAAAGAAAAACCAAAAACAACGGAAAGAAAAGAAGAAGGAAAAACGTCGGAAGAAGAAGGTGAAGGCCTTACTTGTCCGAAGAGGCCCGCCGCGGAGAGAGAGGCCCGCTCCCACAGGTCAGTGGAGGTCCCGGGCTCGGGACTACAAAAATGGCTCGCAGAGCCGAGTAAAAGTGCGCATGCGCGATGCGCATGAAAAAAAACACACTGACGGGAGGGGGGAACAGCTGCGTAGTCGATCTCCACAGCTGAGAGAGACACCTGCAGCACAGCAGCAGGTGCAGAACACAGACAATAATGACAACAAGAAAGAAGAGGGTAAAAAGAAAACAAGGAAACAACAGATGGTCAACCCAGAGGAAGAAGAAGAAGAAGAACAGAAAGAAATGGAAGAAGAAGAGAAAAGCAAGACAATGGATGTATCTTTTTTTAAAGAATATATGGAATCAGTGAAAGAATGGCAATTACAAGAATTTGATGAGATAAAAAGAATTAAGAATGCAGAAGAAAGAATGAAGAAAATGGAAGTGGCCATATCAGAATTGGCAAAAAGAGTGGAAAATATGGAAAAACGAGAAACATTTGTATATATGGAAGTAAAAGACTTAAAAGAGAAATTAGAAGAATCTAATAAAAAAGCTAAAGAAGCACAGGAGCTGTTAGCTCAGAAGATAGATATAATAGAAAACTATAATAGAAGAAATAATATAAAGATAGTGGGCCTTAAGGAAGATGAAGAAGGCAAGAATATGAGAGAATTTATAAAAGATTGGATCCCCAGGGTCCTGGGAAGACCAGAATTACAGGAAGAAATGGAAATAGAGAGGGCACATAGAACTTTAGCCCCGAAACCACAACCGCAGCAAAAACCAAGATCCATTTTAGTAAAATTCTTAAGATATACAACAAGAGAAAATATATTGGAGAAAGCAATGAAGAAAGTAAGAGAGGACAAAAAGCCACTGGAATATAAAGGTCAAAAAATTTTTTTCTATCCAGACATAAGTTTTGAACTCCTGAAGAAGAGGAAGGAGTTCAATACAGCGAAAACGATCTTATGGAAAAAAGGATATAAATTTATGTTAAGGTACCCAGCGGTACTTAAAATAATTATTCCAGGGCAACAAAACAGACTATTCTCGGATCCAGAGGAAGCAAGGAAATTTGCAGAACAACTACAAAACAAGCAGAGAGATGAAGACATGTAATAAGAGTAAAAATGACCACGATCTATATGTATGTGTGTAAAGGGGTATATGTGTGTATATATATAGCGTGCATACATGAATGTATCTGTATTTAGAGTAAAATATATAGAGTATAGACAAGAATTAATAAGGGAGGGAAATGGAATGGAGGGAATTAAAAGAGTGACCTTTGTTACATACGAAAATTGAAATCTTTTCTGGGGGGGCTGGGTGGGGAGGAGTTACGGTCACTGCAAAATCAGCTGACGTTTGCGAGTGAATTCGCAAATCCAAATGAAGAGGGGAGATGTGGTTGTCCGACAAGGGATAAAGGACAACTCAGGAGGGGGAGGGGAGAATGGGGTTAAAGAAGTTTTAAATAGGAGAATAGGGAAAATGTTTGATGTTTTAGAAATGTTGTCTTATAAAGTGTTCAAAACAAGAAAGAAGAAATGGATAAGAAGGAAAGGTAATGATGGAGAAACGGAAAGGGAAGATAAACAAAGTATAAAATGGCTACACTGCACTATATGACTTTAAATATTAACGGAACACATAACCAAATTAAAAGGAAGAAACTGCTAAATTTACTGAAAAAAGAAAAAATTGATATAGCATTTGTGCAAGAAACACATTTAACTGAATTGGAGCACAAGAAATTAAAGAGAGATTGGGTAGGACACGTAACAGCAGCATCGTATAATTCAAAAGCAAGAGGAGTAGCTATATTAATTAGTAAAAATGTGCCAATTAAAATAGAAGAGGAAATAATAGATCCAGCAGGGAGATACGTTATGATAAAATGTCAGATATATTCGGAGTTTTGGAATCTACTCAATGTATATTCACCTAACGAAGAAGATCAAAAGTTTATGCAAGATATTTTTTTGAAGATAGCAGATACACAAGGGAACATATTAATAGGAGGGGATTTCAACCTGAATTTGGATTCAAATATGGACAAAACTGGGAAAAAAATTAACAGAAAGAACAAAGTAACCAAATTTATAATTAAATTGATGGAAGAAATGCAACTTTTGGATATATGGAGGAAACAACACCCGAAGGAAAAGGAATATTCATATTACTTGGCTAGACATAAAACATACTCAAGAATAGACCTATTTTTGTTATCAGCTCGTATGCAAGATAGAGTAAGAAAAACAGAATATAAAGCTAGAATATTATCGGACCATTCACCCTTAATATTGACAATAAAGTTAGAGGACATCCCTCCAAGAATGTATAGATGGAGATTAAACTCCATGTTACTCAAAAGGCAGGATTTTAGAGAATTCATTGAAAGACAAATTAAAATGTATTTTGAAATAAACACGGAATCAGTGAAAGATAAGTTTATACTATGGGATGCAATGAAAGTGTTCATTAGAGGGCAAATAATAAGTTATGTAACCAAGATGAAGAAGGACTATAATCAGGAAACAGAGCAGTTGGAAAGGGAAATAGTAAATATAGAAAAAGAATTAGTAATGAAGGAAGATACAACTAAAAGAAGAGAATTGGCAGATAAAAAATAAAATATGGAACAATACAAACATATAAGGTGGAGAAGAATATAATGAAGACAAAACAGAAATATTATGAACTAGGGGAAAAAACGCACAAAATTCTAGCATGGCAGCTTAAGACAGAACAAGCCAAGAAAATGGTATTGGCATCAAGGAAAAAAGACAAACAAATCACATATAATCCAAAGGAGATCAAGGAAAACTTCAGAGAATTCTATGAACAATTATACCAAACTGAAAACGAAGGGAAAGAAGGGAAAATAGATGAATTTCTAACTAAAATTGAACTACCAAAACTACAAATAGAGGAACAAAATAAATTAACAGAACCATTTGGAATAGTAGAAATACAAGAGATAATAAAAAAATTACCAAATAATAAAACACCAGGAGAGGATGGATTCCCAATAGAATTCTATAAAACATTTAAAGATTTATTAATTCCTCCCCTCCTGGAAGTAATCAACCAGATTGATAAAACACAAAGCTTACCAGATTCATGTAAAACAGCAATAATTACAGTAATACTAAAGCAAGGGAAAGATCCACTCGCACCAGCGTCATAAAGACCAATATCTTTACTTAACACAGATTATAAGATAATAGCTAAACTATTAGCAAACAGATTAGCAGAGTATGTACCGAAAATGGTAAATCTAGACCAAACTGGATTTATTAAAAAAAGATGCAAAACAGACAATATTTGTAAATTTATTAACTTAATTCATTCAGTAGAAGGGAGTAAAGCGCCAACAGTAGCAGTTGCTTTAGACGCAGAGAAGGCCTTTGACAGAGTAGAATGGAATTATTTATTCAAAGTATTGCAAAAATTCAGTTTACCAGAGAAGTATATTAATTGGGTTAAAGCATTATATAAGGGTCCATTGGCGAAAGTGACAGTAAATGGATATGTATCAAAGCAATTTAACTTAAGCAGGTCAACACGGCAGGGATGCCCACTATCACCTTTATTGTTCGCGTTAGCTATAGAACCACGAGCAGAATTGATAAAAACAGAAAATAATATAAAAGGGATAAAAATAAAAGACAAGAATATAAAATCAGTTTATTTGCGGATGATGTTATAGTATACTTAACAGAACCAGAACTATCAATAAAAGAATTATATAAGAAATTGAAGGAATATGGAGAAGTGTCGGGGTACAAGATTAACGTAAATAAAAGTGAAGCAATGCCTATGAATAATGCGGATTTCTCAAAATTTAAGAACGAATCACCATTCAGATGGCAAATGCAAGCAATAAGATACCTAGGTATACAAATAAATAAAAATCTCGGTCAACTATATAAACTCAATTATTATCCACTAATGAAAAAATTACAGGACGATTTAGAGCATTGGAAAGATTTACCACTAACACTAATAGGAAGGATAAACTGTATTAAAATGAACATTTTTCAAAGGATATTATACCTATTTCAGGCATTGCCAATACACCTGACAGAGAAATTCTTCAAGGAGTTAAAGAAAATAATAAGGAAATTTTTATGGAAAGGGGGGAAACCGAGCATAGCACTAGATAAATTAACAGAATGGTATAAACAAGGAGGCTTACAACTGCCAAACTTTAAAAATTATTATAGAGCCGCACAATTAAGATACCTATCAGATTTTTATCAAACAAGGGAAAAGCCAGATTGGACTAGATTAGAATTAGATAAAATAGGGGAAAAGATACCTGAACACATATTATATAAATGGGATGAAAAATTGGTACAACATAGAAGTTCTCCAGTATTACATCATCTACTCAATATTTGGAAGAAGGTTCATGTAGAAAGAAATAAAACAAATTATCAATTACCAAAACTAATATTGATGCAAAATAAGTTACTCCCTTTTACAATAGATAACCTTTCCTTTAGAAAATGTGAGAAAAAAGGGATCAAAAGAATATAAAATTGTTTTTCAGGAAATAGATTATTATCCTTTGAACAAATGAAAGATAAATAAAATATAACTCAAGATACAGTGCTGGCATATTACCAATTGAGATCCTACTTGAAGTACAAATTAGGAAGCAGTCTGAGTTTACCAGAGGGAAGTAACTTTGAATATGTGATTACAGATACAATGATAATCAAAAGATTTATAACAAATATGTATATTAAACTGCAAGAAAATGAGAATGAGGAAACAAATGGTAAAACTAAACAAAAATGGGAACAAGATTTAAATATAAAGATAAAAAAGGAAACATGGGAGAAGTTATGTTCTGGAACGATGAGAAATACAATAAATATGAGGTTACGTATGATACAATATAACTGGATACACAGGCTATACATTACACCTCAAAAGTTAAATAAATGGGACCCAAAAGTATCTGATAGATGTTTTCGATGTAAAAAAGAAATGGGAACAACAATTCATGCAATCTGGACATGTGAGAAAGTAGAAAACTTTTGGGAAGATCTAAACCAAATATTAAATAAAATTACAGAAAACAATATACCAAAGAATCCAGAGATCTTCCTCCTAAGTAACATAAAAAACAAAGAATTTGGAATTGATTTGGATGATGCACAAAAAAGATTTGTTAAGATAGCTCTAGCCGTAGCAAAAAAATGTATTATGTCAACCTGGAAATCGGAAGATAATTTGAAAATACAACAATGGTATATAGAAATGAATAAATGTATTCCATTAGAAAAAATAACATATAGTTTAAGAAATAATATTGAAATATTTGAACAAATATGGGAGCCTTACATGAAACACAATAGCGAAAACCTACCGGGGACATTCACTACCTAAATTAACGAAAGGAGAAGGAAATGAAAAGAATTGACTCAGTGGAATTTCTTGTTTATTTTTATTGAATGACAACATTGTTTGACTGGTTTAATGTATCCTAGATTTTGTACTTTAAATGGACGGGAGGGGGGAGGTAGGGAGGGTGGGATGGGAGGAGGGAGGGGGGGGAGAAAATGGCACTGTATAAATTTGAAAAGGAAAAAGTATGTATCATGGCTAATGTGGTCTATGGTGTGAAAAATAAAATTTTTTTTAAAATTAGCATTATATAAAAATCCGATTGCTGGGTTGGTGATGAATGGCCAAACTTCTTTGCCATTTAAATTAATGCGATCAACACATCAAGGTAGTCCATTGTCACCAGCCTTGTTTGCATTAGTCATTGAACCATTAGCTCAGGCAATTCGACAGAATGATAATATTAAAGGGATAAAAATTGCAGAGGATGAATATAAGATTAATTTATTTGCTGATGATTTATTTGACACATCCAGAACAATCTTTGAAGTATTTACAAGAATGTTTAGTTCAATTTGGTGCGTTATCTGGGTACAAGGTAAACTGGGATAAGAGTGAAATATTGCCAGTTTTGGAGGGGAATTATGAAGCGTGTAAACACGTTACAAAATTAAGATGGTCTGATCAAATTAAATACTTAGGAATAATTGTGGATGTGGATTATCAATCTTTATAGAAATTAAATTATGTACCATTATTGAAAAAGATTAAAATGGATTTGATTAAATGGAAGGATCTTCCATTAACATTAATAGGTTGAGTAAATCGTATTAAAATGAATATTTTCCCCCGTATTCAGTATTTATTTCAGTCAATTCCATGTTTACTTCCAAAGGGAGTATTCAAGATTTGAATACAGCGGTGAGGAAATTCTTAAGTAAGGGAAAATTAGCTCGAGTAGCTTTACAGAAGTTGACGTGGAAGTATGCATTAGGAGGACCGCAGTTGCCTCATTTTCAAAATTATTATGAAGCTGCACAGTTAAAGTTTGTTAATAGAATGATGGATATTAAGCAGCCCTCTAGTTGGGCTAAGGTGGAATTAGCTTGTATTTTTGAACCTGAAGTTTATCAGTTTATATATAAATGGAATTTGCAGGGATATAATATGCCGGTATTAAAGCATTTACTAAGGATATGGATTAATAGAAATGCTGTTATAGGTACGAAGGGTAAATTATCAATTCAAAATCCGTTATATTAAAATCAGCTTATTTCTTTTTCAATGTTCAACAGGTACTTAAAAGCATGGCGTTCTGAGGGTGTAAAAGTGATTCAGGATTGTTTTGAAGAAGGTCAGTTCCTTTCTTTTAATCAATTGAGGGAAAAATTTGGAATATTATTAAATTCTTTGTTTGTGTACTATCAACTTAGAGCTTAGATAAGGGATAATTAATGGAAAGGGTATGAGATTACCTGAGTTAACGAAGTTTGAGTCTTTGATTTTCTCTAAACCAAGAAGGGGTTTTATTTCAGATATGTATAGGTTGTATAGGCAGAGGCCCCGGTCCGGGCAGGGAGTGGGAGGCGGCGGCCCCAGTCCAGGCACAGGGAGAGCAGCAGCGGCCCCGGCCCCGGTCCGGGCGAAGGGTAGACGGCGGCGGCCCCGATACGGGCAGGAGCAAGGGGGAGACGGCGGCCCCGGCCTCGGTCGAGTGGGGCAGGCGAAGGCCCCGATCCGGGCAGAGAGTGGGAGGCGGCGGCCCCAATCCAGGCACAGGGTGAACTGCGGCGGCCTCGGCCCCGGTCCGGGCAGTATGGACCGACCTAGGAGGGGAGGCAAGCCCCTCCAGCCCGGGTAAGAAACCTGCATAGGAGAAGGCCACTCCGATATAAAACCTACGACCCAAGGACCTCGCTGCCACGTCCCAGCTTGCTCGGCCACGGCACACGAACCATGGGTGTAAAGGGTGGGGCCAGTACTGCGCGCACTGCACTCCACCTAAAAGCTCCTTTGCGCAGGCCCGAGGACAGGTCCACGTCCTCCCCCTCCACGTCCTCCCCCTCCATGTCCTCCCCCTCAAAAGATGCTCACAAACTCAAGCTAGCATGCTGGAACATCAGAACCATGCTAGACAAGGCTGACAGCCACCGACCTGAACGTCGGTCTGCCCTCATTGCACATGAACTCCTCAGACTTGACATCGACATAGCAGCTCTCAGTGAAGTCCGCCTGGCAGATGTAGGCAGCCTCCAAGAACGCGGCGCGGGCTACACACTCTACTGGTCTGGCAAGCCTTCGGATGAACGACGCCTATCTGGTGTAGGCTTCATGGTCAAGAGCTTCATTGCCTCCAAACTCGAAAACCTTCCGACAGGCCTCTCGGACAGAATCATGTCCATGCGACTCCCACTTCAAAACAAGCGTCACATCACCCTCATCAGTGTCTATGCTCCAACCCTCCAGGCGGAACCAGCAGAAAAGAACAAGTTCTACACCGACCTGCGCAACCTCATCCAACGTACCCCTACAGCCGACAAGGTTGTCATCCTGGGCGACTTCAACGCTCGTGTCGGCAAAGACTCAGAAACCTGGCCAGGAATCCTGGGCAAGCATGGCGTCGGCAAGTGCAACGACAATGGGCGCCTCCTGTTGGAGCTCTGCGCAGAACAGCGACTTGTCATTACAAACACCCTTTTTCAGCAGAGGGACAGCCTTAAGACCACCTGGATGCATCCCCGATCCAAACACTGGCACCTCCTGGACTACATCCTGGTGCGAGAAAGTGACAAACAAGATGTGCTCCACACCAGGGTCATGCCTAGCGCGGAATGCCACACTGACCACCGGCTGGTTCGCTGCAAGCTCAACCTTCACTTCAAGCCAAAGCCCAGGAACAATAAAGCCCCCAGAAAGAGGTTCAATGTTGGGAACCTGCAGTCAGACGAAGCGAGAGGAAACTTCCAGGCAAACCTCAAAGCAAAGCTCGACGTTGCAACCCGCCTCACGGACCCGTCCCCTGAAACCCTCTGGGATCAGTTGAAGACTACCATACTGCAATCCACTGAAGAGGTACTGGGCTTCTCCTCCAGGAAAAACAAGGACTGGTTTGACGAAAACAGCCAGGAAATCCAGGAGCTGCTGGCAAAGAAGCGAGCTGCCCACCAGGCTCACCTTACAAAGCCGTCCTGTCCAGAGAAGAAACAAGCCTTCCGTCGCGCATGCAGCCATCTTCAGCGCAAACTCCGGGAGATCCAAAATGAGTGGTGGACTAGCCTAGCCAAACGAACACAGCTCAGCGCGGACATTGGCGACTTCAGGGGTTTCTACAAGGCTCTAAAGGCTGTGTACGGCCCCTCACCCCAAGTCCAAAGCCCGCTGCGCAGCTCAGACGGCAAAGTTTTCCTCAGCGACAAGATCTCCATCCTCAACCGATGGTCAGAACACTTCCAATCTCTTTTCAGTGCCAACCGCTCAGTCCAAGATTCCGCCCTGCTCCAGCTCCCTCAACAGCCCCTAAGGTTAGAGCTGGATGAGGTTCCCACCCTGGATGAGACATATAAGGCAATCGAACAACTGAAAAGTGGCAAAGCAGCAGGTATGGATGGAATCCCCCCAGAAGTCTGGAAGGCTGGCGGCAAAACTCTGCATGCCAAACTGCATGAGTTTTTCAAGCTTTGTTGGGACCAAGGTAAACTGCCTCAGGATCTTCGTGATGCCACCATCATCACCCTGTACAAAAACAAAGGCGAGAAATCAGACTGCTCAAACTACAGGGGAATCACGTTGCTCTCCATTGCAGGCAAAATCTTCGCTAGGATTCTACTAAATAGAATAATACCTAGTGTCGCCGAGAATATTCTCCCAGAATCACAGTGCGGCTTTCGCGCAAACAGAGGAACCACTGACATGGTCTTTGCCCTCAGACAGCTCCAAGAAAAGTGCAGAGAACAAAACAAAGGACTCTACATCACCTTTGTTGACCTCACCAAAGCCTTCGACACCGTGAGCAGGAAAGGGCTTTGGCAAATACTAGAGCGCATTGGATGTCCCCCAAAGTTCCTCAAAATGATTATCCAACTGCACGAAAACCAACAAGGTCGGGTCAGATACAGCAATGAGCTCTCTGAACCCTTCTCCATTAACAATGGCGTGAAGCAAGGCTGTGTTCTCGCACCAACCCTCTTTTCAATCTTCTTCAGCATGATGCTGAACCAAGCCATGAAAGACCCCAACAATGAAGACGCTGTTTACATCCGGTACCGCACGGATGGCAGTCTCTTCAATCTGAGGCGCCTGAAAGCTCACACCAAGACACAAGAGAAACTTGTCCGTGAACTACTCTTTGCAGATGATGCCGCTTTAGTTGCCCATTCAGAGCCAGCTCTTCAGCGCTTGACGTCCTGCTTTGCGGAAACTGCCAAAATGTTTGGCCTGGAAGTCAGCCTGAAGAAAACTGAGGTCCTCCATCAGCCAGCTCCCCACCATGACTACCAGCCCCCCCACATCTCCATCGGGCACACAAAACTCAAAACGGTCAACCAGTTTACCTATCTCGGCTGCACCATTTCATCAGATGCAAGGATCGACAATGAGATAGACAACAGACTCGCCAAGGCAAATAGCACCTTTGGAAGACTACACAAAAGAGTCTGGAAAAACAACCAACTGAAAAACCTCACAAAGATAAGCGTATACAGAGCCGTTGTCATACCCACACTCCTGTTCGGCTCCGAATCATGGGTCCTCTACCGGCACCACCTACGGCTCCTAGAACGCTTCCACCAGCGTTGTCTCCGCTCCATCCTCAACATCCATTGGAGCGCTTACACCCCTAACGTCGAAGTACTCGAGATGGCAGAGGTCGACAGCATCGAGTCCACGCTGCTGAAGATCCAGCTGCGCTGGATGGGTCACGTCTCCAGAATGGAGGACCATCGCCTTCCCAAGATCGTATTATATGGCGAGCTCTCCACTGGCCACCGTGACAGAGGTGCACCAAAGAAAAGGTACAAGGACTGCCTAAAGAAATCTCTTGGTGCCTGCCACATTGACCACCGCCAGTGGGCTGATAACGCCTCAAACCGTGCATCTTGGCGCCTCACAGTTTGGCGGGCAGCAACCTCCTTTGAAGAAGACTGCAGAGCCCACCTCACTGACAAAAGGCAAAGGAGGAAAAACCCAACACCCAACCCCAACCAACCAATTTTCCCTTGCAACCGCTGCAATCGTGTCTGCCTGTCCCGCATCGGACTTGTGAGCCACAAACGAGCCTGCAGCTGACGTGGACTTTTTACCCCCTCCATAAATCTTCGTCCGCGAAGCCAAGCCAAAGAAGAAAGATAGGTTGTTTCAAGAGAGTACGGATAAACCAAATTTGGAGAAATCTAGAAATACATGGGAAAGTGATTTAACTTATGAAAAACTTCAGAAGGATTGGGAGGTTATGTGTCATGAAGGGGTAATTAAATTGACCAATGTAAGTTATGGTTTGGTTAATTATAATTTGACCCGAGAAATTGAAAAAATATGGATTTAGTCATTCGGATTTGTGCTTTAGATGTGGGTTCAATATTGGAACTTTTTTCATGCAGTCTGGTCTTGTGATAAGGTACAACCATTTTGGGAAAAAATTAGGGTATTTTTAGAGAAATTATTTAAGGTTAAATTACTATTAGACCCAGAGATTTTTTTGTTGGGTTATATAGTTTCTTTGACTGGTTTGCGGTTGGATAAATTTCAGATAGGTTTTGTTAATTTAGCGTTATCAGTAGCATGGAAATGTGTGGCGATCACTTGGAAAGACAATGTAGAAATTAATATAGTTCGTTGGTATAATGAATTGAGATCTTATATTTATATGGGAAAAATAACATAATTAACATAATTATTCTTTCTTTGTTAAAATATGGTCACCTTATTTGGAATGTATGGGTTTAGAAATATCTTAAAATGTTGTATTGTTTTTAAATTTGTAATTATTTGAAATATGTTTTATTTTGGCTCTCCTTGCAAGGCTGGCTGCTGGGGGAGGGAGTGTTGTTTGCTGATTTGTTTATTGTATTTCTTTTTATGTAATGTTTTCATATTATTTTTTAAAGTTTTAAATAAAGTTTAAAAAAATGGATGGGCAAGTGGTCTAAGGCGCCAGACTCAAGGACTTGTAATCCTTGCCATTGTCAATGGTTTGTGTCTTCTGGTCCCTCTGTAGGGGCGTGGGTTTGAATCCACATTGGTGTCACCAGCATTGAAATCCTGTTTCTTCCTTTCTAGTTACTCCTACCTCTGCACATACTTTAGCTGACAAAATGAAAATAACTCCTACAGGAACCACAAAATCTGTTCTTCAGGTAAAGGTGGCCTAAGACAAGCATCACAACAGCATCACATCACTGGGGATCTTGATTCCATGAGCTTTGAGAAGTTAGATGGCTAAATTAATTATCAAAAGCCTCTGCCTGCATCACTCCTACAGCACAGGATTGATCATCTTAACTGCTCATTGCCATAGTTTACCTCACTTCTCTCTGTGTGCGTATTTTCACATTGTCCTTACTCCTTGTAGATCAGAGGAAAAAGTCTCATTGTTTGAGCATCTGGTCTCTATCATGATTTCAGATTCAGATTTATTGTCCGAGTACATACATGACATCAGACACAACCCTGAGATTCTTTCTGTGGGTGAGGCAGAATTACCACTTACTGGTAGTGCACAAAAAAATACTGTACACAGTATAAACATGTAAACAAATTAAAAAATGAGGAAATGTCAGTTGGTATTGTGTGAAATGCATAATGCTACTTCTTAGTCCCTTTGCTCCAAAATGCACAACTCCAGCTGTTCTATTTTAAGTCAGTAGCTGAAATCCCCCGTCCCTGGAATTTGGCTTGTAAATACCTTCTTCATTCTTTCTTGGACTAACAAAGGTCCCAAATCAAAATTACAGGTACACCATCCTTTATCCGAAACCCTTGGGAGACAGTGTGTTCCGAATTTCGGATCTTTCCAGATTTCAGAACCAAAGCCAGCTGCCCAGATTTAAGCCAACTCGAATTGTGCTGCCATATCCACTCGCTTCCAGTCGTGATGGCATCTCTCCCCCCCTCGCCCACCCAAGTGGTGCTGCCGTCTCTCTCCCTCCGTCCGAGTCACGCTGCTGTCTCTCTAACCCCCACCCCCACCCGCCTGAGTCGTGTTGCCATCTCTGTCCCTCCCGCACACCCGCCCAAGTCGCACTGCCATCTCTATCCTCCCCCGCCCACCTGAATCATGCTGTTGTCTCTCTCTCCTCCCCCCTGCCCACCCGAGTCGCGCTGCCATCGCTCCCACCCCTGTCCAACATAGTCACGCTGCTGTCTCTCTCTCCCCCCTTGGCCACCCAAGTCGAGACAGCATTGGGTCCAAAGAGAGAGCATATCAATTGGCCAAAAAAAGTATTGCAACTGAAGACTGGGAGCAGTTCAAGATGCAGCAAAGGAGGACAAAGGGATTAATCAAGAGAGCAAAAATAAATTACAAATGTAAGCTTGCGGCAAATATAAAAACCGACTGCAAAAGCTTTTATAAATATGTCAAGAGGAAAAGATTGGTGAAATCCAGAGTAGGTCCTTTGCAGTCGGAATCAGGGGAATATATAATGGGGAATAAGGAAATGGCAGACCAATTAAATTCTTACTTTAGTTCTGTTTTTACAAGAGAGGATACAAATAACCTCCCAAGGATGTTGGGAAACATAGAGACTAATGCAAGGGAGGAACTGAAAGAAATCGGTATCTCTAAGGACATGGTCTTGGGGAAATTGATGGGATTGAAGGCAGATGAATCCCAAGGGCCTGATAATCTACATCCTAGGGTTCTCAAGGAAGTGGCCATTCAGATAGCAGATGCTTTAAGAATTATTTTCCAGAACTCGATAGACTCAGGATCAGTACCCATGGATTGGAGGGTAGCTAATGTTACCCCACTATTTAAAAAGGGGTAAATAGAAAAAGCGGGGAATTATCGGCCAGTGAGCCTTACATCAGTAGTGGGCAAAATGATGGAATCCATTATTAAGGATGTAATAGCGGAGCATATGACTAGCAGAGAAGGGATCGGACGGAGTCAACATGGATTTACAAAAGGTAAATCGTGCTTGACAAATCTATTGGAATTCTTTGAGATGGTGACAGGTAAAATAGATGGGGAGAGCCAGTAGATGTGGTGTACCTGGACTTCCAAAAGGCCTTCGATAAGGTCCCGCATAAACGACTGGCTTCCAAAATCAAGGCTCATGGGATTGGGGGCAAAGTATTGATGTGGATTGAGAACTGGCTGGCAGGTAGAAGACAGAGAGTTGGGATAAATGGCTCATTTTCTGAGTGGCAGGAGGTGACCAGTGGGGTGCCACAGGGATCTGTACTGGGACCCCAGTTGTTCACAATTTACATTAATGATCTGGATGAGGGGATTGGATGTAATATCTCCAAATTTGCAGATGACACTAAGCTAGGAGGGGTTGTGTGCACGGAAGAGGGGGTCAGGAAGCTCCAGTGTGATTTGGATAAATTGAAGGACTGGGCAGATACATGGCAAATGCACTACAATGTGGATAAATGTGAGGTTATCCACTTTGGTAATACAAACCGGAGGGCAGATTATTATTTGAATGGCAATAGATTAAGAGATGGGGAAGTGCAGAGAGACCTAGGGGTACTTGTACATCAGTCTCTGAAGGTGAGCATGCAGGTACAGCACGCGGTTAAAAAGGCAAATGGTATGTTAGCCTTCATATCAAGAGGGTTTGAGTATAGGAACAAGGATACCTTACTGCAGCTGTACAGGGCCTTGGTGAGACCACACCTGGAGTATTGTGTGCAGTTTTGGTCACCTTATCTAAGGAAGGATGTTCTTGCAATGGAGGGAGTGCAGAGGCGATTCACCAGGCTGATACCTGGAATGGCAGGAATGACTTATGAGGAAAGATTGCGCAAATTGGGATTGTACTCCCTGGAGTTTAGAAGATTGAGAGGGGATCTCATAGAGACATATAAAATTCTGGCAGGACTGGACAGAATGGATGTAGATGGGATGTTTCCAATGATGGGAAAATCCAGAACCCGGGGCCATGGTTTGAGGATAATAGGCAAACCAATTAGGACCGAGATGAGGAGGAATTTCTATACCCAGAGGGTGGTGAATCTGTGGAATTCATTGCCACAGAGGGCAGTAGAGGCAGGTTCATTAAATATATTTAAGAGGGAATTAGATATATTTCTTCAGTATAAGGGTATTAAAGGTTACGGAGAGAAGGCGGGGATGGGGTACTGAACTTTAAGATCAGCCATGATCTCGTTGAATGGCGGAGCAGGCTCGAATGACCTACTCCTGCTCCTATCTTCTATGTTTCTATGTTTCTCTCCCCCCACACCCCTGCCCAACCTAGTTATGCTGTTGTCTCTCTCTCTCTCTCTCTCTCTCTCCCTCCGCTGTACCAGCACCAGGAAAAAAATGCCGGTTTTTGGAGCTTTCCAGATATTAGATGTCCGGATAAAGGATTGTGTACCTCTATTTGCAAAACATACCCTGATTTTATATAACATTTCAATATAACCTCCCAATACTGCATTCTATTTTTTAATAGTCAAATTTCTCATATAATTTATACATTCTTTATAACATGTCCCTTTAATTTCAATAGTCTTACAGAAAAGATGAATCTTGCAGAGGAGTAACATTCAGTCTGTCTTGTCTCTGTTTATCCTATCACTGTTTATCCTATCAAAGTTGTCACTTCCTAGTGGTCTTTCTTAAATTCCGAGTGACCTTGTCCGCTCAAACTGCAGGCCTACCTATGTTCTTGCATTTTTTGCAAAAAAAAGTTTACCTTTTATGAGTGTGCTGCAATGTTTGAGTCTGAAATCATTAAATCAGTCAGGAAAGAGTCAAGTGAGGTTAAAATGTTTATAGCAATGAGCATTTAAGTATCGCAACCATGTGTTATAATTTGATGGAACTAGTAAATGAGGCTTTTGATCATTAGAATCAGATTTGTCATGAACATGTCACAAAATTCATTGTTTTGTGGTAGCATCACAATGCAAATATTGCTATAAATTACATTTAAAAATAAATTAGTGCAAAAATAAAAGAAAATGAGGTAGTGTCTGTGGTTCATTGTCTGTTCAGAAATCTGATGGCAGAGGGGTAAAGACTGACCTTATGCCACAGGTCTTCAGGCTCCTGCACCTTTTTCTCAATGGTAGGAGAGTGAAGAAGGCATGGCCTAGGTGGTGGGGGTCCTTGAGGATAGAGGCTGCTTTCTTAAGACACTGTCTCCTGTAGAGGTCCTTGATGGAATTAAGACTTACGCCAATGGCCGAGTTCACAACCTTCCATATCCTTTTCCTGTCCTGATGCAGTTGCTGTGACGTGACTCAACCAGCTGATCTATCTCCCTCCTGTATGTAGGGCAGCCATTCCAAAGGAGGACATGGTCATAGGCTACCATACATAGTGTTTGCATTTGTTGTTTTTGTAACACCATAAAATTTAATGGTCTCCAGAATGGAGGACCATCGCCTTCCCAAGATCGTGTTATATGGCGAGCTCTCCACTGGCCACCAAGACAGAGGTGCACTAAAGAAGAGGTACAAGGACTGCCTAAAGAAATCTCTTGGTGCCTGCCACATTGACCACCGCCAGTGGGCTGATATCACCTCAAACCGTGCATCTTGGTGCCTCACAGTTCAGCGGGTAGCAACCTCCTTTGAAGAAGACCACAGAGCCCACCTCACTGACAAAAGACAAAGGAGGAAAAACCCAACACCCAACCCCAACCAACCAATTTTCCATTGCAACCGCGTCTGCCTGTCCCGCATCGGACTTGTCAGCCACAAACGAGCCTGCAGCTGACGTGGACATTACCCCTCCATAAATCTTCGTCCGCGAAGCCAAGCCAAAGAAGAAGAATAATTTAATGGTAATATATGGCAACCGATGACCTTGTCCTCCTTTGGAATGGCCACCCTACCTGTCCGCTACCTCATTGCCGTCTGTGTTTCTGCCGACAACCTTGGAGTAGACGGCATTTGAATTGTGCCTGGACACATATTCATTGGCTGCGGTTTCAAACAAGTTCATTACTTGTTGCAAATACTTGCTGTCTTCGAGTGATTTGCCTCAAGGTAATAGTAGAGTTATTTAACGTTTTAGTTTTAATTAAGTAAAATTCAGGTCGTACAAATAAAATTATTGAAAATTCCAAATCATAGAGCTCTAAACTGCTGAATTTTGGAACTTATTTAAAAAAAATCTTAATACCTTTAAGACACCCTGATGAAAGCAATACAGGCCAATGGAAAAAAAAATCATTAAATGCATGACATGTCTTGTATATAAGAGACGCCTGGCAACCCTATTATAGAGAGTGGGGTGAGCACGCATCTTTCAGGTGTATCTGTGTTGATGGTTAGTGAGGAGGCATTTGGTCAAACGCCCGAATCGACTCTGTTATTTTATCTGCAGGCACACCTGTATTCTGCTTTGGGATTTTTAAAGAGATTCGGGTTAGACCAGTGGGGGAGAGGCCTAAGTGAGCTTACCTAGCCTCTGTACACGACATCCCCGAAATATCACGTGCTGGGGGCCTTGACGGAGGCCGCCGGTCCCGGATCACGTGACGGTCCGCTGGTGGGCAGAAGCCCGAGGCGCAGGCGCCTGTGCCCTGCTCACGAGAGGGCAGTCGGAACCTTTCTCCTCGGGACTCTGTTCGCTGACGCACTCCTTTTTTTTGCGCGCCTCATCATCTTTCCGGAGTGAAAGTGACCGGGCAGGCTCGATCCTGTGATGTGGGTTCGTTGTTAGCCATGAGAACCAACAGGGTTTACAAGCTGTGGATCCACAAGAAGGGCTTCGGGGGCAGCGGTGAGAACGGAGTTGCGGGCTGTGCCCTGCCGAGCTGGGAGCTGAGTGCTGAGCAGGGCAAGGAGAGGGGCAAGAAGGGCTAAACAGGTGGTGAGCTGGGAGAAGATGGGGGGAGACTGAGGAAGAGACAGCTCCAAGGCAGATGTGGGAGGAGAAAATGTGTGGAGAGGGTAAGGTATACTGTGTTCTGTCTCGGGGCAGAAACCGGTGTGGGAAGTAAATCACGAAAGTCTGTAGGCACCGTGGTTGAAGTAAGAACGCAACGCTGGAGAAACTCAGCTGATCAAACAGTGTACTTTATATTGTAAAGATAAAGATACATAACCAATGTCTCGGGACTGAACCCTTCATCAAGGTATGAACACTTTATGCAGCAAATATAAGGATATATAACCAACGTTTTGGGCCTGAGCCCTTCAACAAGGTACCTAATGAAGGGCTCAGGCCCGAAACATTGCTTAAGTATCTTCATCTTTGCTACATAAAGTCTAATGTTTGACCAGCTGAATTTCTGCACTGAGAACCTTGGCTTTAATTTTCATGCCCTTTGGCCCGTATTGGGCAGCCCTGCATTTTGGCACCAGTTCTGCCAGGCATCCCTGATGGTGTTATCAATCCTCCTGCATGGCATTGTGGACCAAACCAGAAAAAACCATCATCATTCCGCTATTACCTTGAGGCAAATCACCCGAAGCCAGCAAGCATTTGTGACAAGTAATGAACTTGTTTGAAACCGCAGCCAATGAATGTGTGCCCAGGCCCAATTCAAATGCCATCTACTCCACGGTTGTCAGCAGAGACACAAATGACAATGAGGAAGCAGACAGATAGGGTGGCCATTCCAAAGGAGGACAAGGTCATAGGTTGCCATATATTGCCATTAAACGCTGGCAATCCCACTGGTCAAAATAAGTGCTGGACAAACTTGTTGTAGGTATCTTCGATGTTTATGGGTGGTGCAAGACCGGCTGAGTCCCTCCATCATTTTTGTGTTTTTACTGCAATCACGGCCTCTGCAGACGTTTGTGTTTCATTCCCTATGGTCAAAACTAGCAGCAGACCTCTTTAGTCATCCACACTGCTGCCAATTGTATTGCTTCATCCTTAACTCTTTGACTATGCATTTAGTGATGTCAGTAATTAAAGTTGTGCCTTGGTCTTTTCCTGAATCACCTTTTGAAAATCCTACTGTTCCTTGGGGCTTTCTTTCCATTGCATATTCAGTGTGAGTTTATTGTTAGGTCACTCATCCAAGTGTTACTGTATCATGTAACCCATTACTACCTGTTGCACGATTAGGTGGTTGGTGACTAAAGTGGCTCCGCCGCCAGCTTGCCTGGTGTGGAGGGTGGCAGGATGAAAAACAAAGTAAAAGGGCGGACTAACCCTTTCGTAGGGTCAACAGCCATTTAGAAAACATGTGCCATGAAGCACGGAAAGGGCATCGCTTGCATTGAAGGTTGGCCTGGCCATTCTCTGCCACAGAACTTCCCCCAGCTGTCTTGGAGCTCACCACACTGCTGGATGTAGGAGGGGATGTTGAGGGGGTGGGTCTGGACCTGTGCAACCGCCTACTCATCTAAAATCCATTCACGCACACCCTTTTCCTTTCTGAGGAGTGGGGTATCCTCCTAACAAACCCCACAAACTGACTGAAAGGAACCATCAACATGCTATGGGATGGATACCCAGAAGATTGTCATGTACATTAAGTACCGATGCACCAAAATTCTTGCTGCAGCCAAACTGACACATAATAAACCATGACTACAATTTTTTAAAAAAGCTGAATTATCACAGTTTCAGTTAGTGAAAGAAAAAAAATTGATGTTTCAGTAATGCAGATAAATGTTTTGGTGGTCCTGGGTAGTTTATGGTTTGAGTTAGAGTTGTGCAGGGAGGTTCAAAAGTCTGATAGTTGGTTGATTTTAAAAACAGTTTCTGTATCAAGAGATGCTGACTTTGGGAAGGCCGGAGGGTAGCAGCAAGAAGAGATTGTGTAAAATTTCCAGAACAAAAAAATCCCCAGGGATGGTTTGAGTGCAGTAAATATCAATAATTTACTGCCACCTTCTGTGCTGGCAGAAAAAGGGCCCCTCCCTGTTTGCTCTCACTTCAGAACTTTGGAATCCATGATTTCTTGTCAGCAATCTCCATGAACAGCAACTTTCCATCAGTGGTCTATCTTTTATGTGGTCTCTGAGGGGGTAATACCACAGGATACCCATACCATTCAACTTTACCTGACCCATTGCCATGTGAATGCTGGTTTTGTTTCATATTTTATGTACCATATGGAAAGAGTGTGATGAACAGGGCAAATGGTTTGTTTCATGACATCTTTCTGTTTTCTGCTTTCCTTAGACTATGAACTGATGATGAACCCCAAAGTCTTTCCTCAAGTGAAGCTGGGCGACATCGTGGAGATTGCATATATTAATGATGAGTACAGGTTAGTGCCTTTTAAAAGAATTGCATCCTGTTAGATTATTTTATTTCATTTATCTTTTTGGGATCTGGGCAACGTTGGCATTTATTGTCCTCCCAGTTTCCCGTGGAGGTGAACCACTTGTCTTTTGAATCACTGGTGAAGGTGCTCCCCTGGTGTGGTTGAGTAAGGAGTTCTAGGACTTAGACTCTGCAATGATGAGGGTACAGAGAGATATTGCCAACTTGGATGGAAAGAATCCTGCAAGTAATGATGTTTGCATGCATCTGCTGTCCTCATCTTTCTTGGTGCTAGAGGTTCAGGGAATGCCTGTGGACTACTGAAAGGCCTGGATGGAATGGATGTGGAGAGGATATTTCCCATAATGAGGGAGTCTTGGACCAGAAGGCACAGTCACAGAATAAGGTTAGCACAATGCCATTACAGCGCCAGTATTCGGGACTGGGATTTGAATCCGTACTGTGTGTAAGGAGTTTGTAAGTTCTCCCCATGTCTCCATGGGTTTTCCCCAGGGGCTCCAGTTTCTTCCCACTGTTCAAAACGTACAGGGGGTTATAGGTTAATTGGGTGTAAATTGGGCAGCACGGGCTCGTGAGCCGAAATGGCCTGTTACCATTGCTATTTGGCTAAATTTAAAAAATTTTTAAATGTCCCTTTAGAAGGAATTTCTTTACCCAAAGGATAGTGAACCTGTAGAATTCATTGCTATGAAGGCCAAGTTATTGGGTCTGTTTAAGGCAGAGGTAAGGGGTACTTGATTAGGAAGGGAATCAAGGATTATGTGAAGAAGGCAGGAGAATGGGATTGAAAAGGAGAGTAAATAAAATAAAATAAAATATGAAGGAATAGCTTAATTCTCATGTCTTATGGTCTAAGTAGTCAGGGTGAGAAGCTGCAATGTATTTTGTCAAAGGGCTTACTGTGGTCCCTGTGACCTTATGACAAAGTCAAGTTTATTGTCATCTGATTGCACAAGTCCACAGTGCAAAACATGCAGAAACATAACACACATACAGACAACCAATATATATTTAGGACAAATATTTCATCCATACAAATAAATTCTGTTTCATAAATATGAGTGTCTCGGATGGTTAGTGTGAGCAATTCCTTTGGTCATTCAGCATTCTCACTGCCTGCAGGAAGAAGCTATTTCTCAGCCGAGTGGTGCTGGCTCTGATACACCCGTATCTCTTCCTCGAAGGGAGCAGCTGAAAGATGCTGGGTGAAGGGGTCCTCAATGATTTTGCGCGACTTCTTCAGACAATTATCCTGGTAGATCACGTCGATGGAGGGGAGGGAGACTCCAGTGATCCTCTCTGCTATTTTTATGGTCCTGTGGAATGACCTCAGATCCATTTCTCTGCAGCAACTGTACTGTGCTGTGATGCAGCTGTCAGAGGTCATTAGTTAAGTAAGCTCCAAGGAACTTGGTGCTCTGTACTTTCTCCACCAAAGAGAATGCATGTTTAGGAATGAAGCAAGTGAAATTGGCTGTGTGGTCCTGGATCAAGTCAAGCACTGCTCTTGGCAAGAGGGAGTATTCCATCTTGTTCCTGGCTTGTGCCTTGTCTCATCTATGGTGACCTCTCCCCTGGACTGGTGATGGTGGAAGATTCAGCAATGGTAATGCATTGAATCATGAACAGGGTTGATCAGATTTTCTCCTGATGGAGATGATAATTGTCAGGCATTTCTGTAGCGCAAGTGTTGATTAGTTCACGTGTGAATGTGGTTTTGTTCTTGCTGAGGAGCTGTGAATGGAATTGAACATTGTTCAATAGTCAGCCACTCCTTCTTTTGGAAGGAAGGTTATCACAGCTGAAGAAAGATAGGCCTAGGACTGAGGCTCACTGTAGCCTCTGTGTTCTGGTGGTGTCGTCTTGCAGTGATGTCCTGCGATGATTACCCTCCTCCAACAATCACATACATAATCAACGCTTCATAAAGTGCAGAGCAGTAGATCCTGGGAAACTTGAAGGTTTTGGTGGCATAAGACTCATGTCATTATTGTCAGAATTCTAAAGTTACAGGAGTTCTGGTCACCAAGCCAGATGAAGTGACACATCTTGACATCTGTGCTGGATTTGAGGTATGGATCTAAAGGATCTCTGGGTACAATTTTCTGAGACCTCATGGAGGGGAACTTATCTAATCTAATCCCAGCACTGTTGAAAATTTGTAACTATTTGGCTGATTCATTTCCCCCCCCCCGATTTCAATCTTTTTAGCAAGTGGTGGGGATTTGGTCACTGTGTGTGGTAACATGTGACACAACAGGAATGAGCTGGGATTTAATTTTGATTCATACTAAAAGTCTGATCTATATGTTCACCACAAGAAACAAATTTAAAGTTTAAGTATGCTCCAAAGGTATTTGTTAAATTTGTTCAAGTGGGAGACTCCCATGAGGTGAGTCAGACTGCATTTAAATCTCATAACCCTCTCAGCGGAGCTTCCCTCCGAAATAGTGTCCAGGTCATCAGTCCTAGACATGTTCTCCTGGTGAATATTTGCCCTTCTGCCTCAGCCAATGTCACCAGAAGGAGACTGTGTAGTCCAGTTCAAGTCAATTCTCATGGGTACCAAGATGGAGCGATGATTTTACAAGCATACCAGTTGGACACCTCGCACATCGTATAAGAGAAGTGTAGAGTTACAGAGGGGTCAGATGGTACAGAGTGAAGGCAGCACAGCTTTATTATTTTGAGGCTCATTCAGGATTCTGATAACAGCAGGAAATAAACTGTTCTTGAATCTGTTCTGAGCTCTCACTTGGGAATCTTCTCTCTCACAGGAGCAGGGTAAGGTGAGTATGTTCAAGTTTATTAACATCTGACTCTACATATAGAACTAGATGAAACAGCATTTCTCCAGATCATGCTGCAAACACAATACACAGAGCATAATAATCATATACATACATAAAGATATAATTTAAAACAGAGTAAAATCCCTGTTATCCAGAATTCAAGCAACCAGCAAAATAAATAGGTAAAAAATGAACATGTTTCCTTGCCTTTAGTTTGCCAACATGCAATCTCAAGCAACCAGAAAATTCACTTATCTGGCATCTACCAATTCCCATAGATGCCAGATACAAAGGATTTTACTGTATAAATATTTTGAAATGATTTACCAGGTTATAGGATCAATCTCACAGCCTGTGGGGAAAAGCTTTTTCTCGGCCTGGCAATTATGGTTTTGATGCTCCCATACTACCTCCTTGATGGTAATGGATCAAGGATGATGTGCTGGATGGAAAGAGTCCTCTACAATTCTTTGAGCCCTATCTAAACAACGCTCCCAGTCAATGTCATCAATAGAAGAAAGGGAGACCCCAGTGATCTTCTCAGCCTGGTGAGGGAGGAGGCTTTTCATACATTGGCTCCTTTCCCAAGGGAGAAAGAGGTACAGATGGTGTCATTGAAGGAGAGAGGGGTGTGTGTGATGGCCTGAACCACGTTCACATCCCTCTGCTGTTTCTCGTCTTGGGTGGAGCAGTTCTGTCCCACACATGATGCATCCTGATTGCTGCAATAGAAGTTTGAAAATCTGGACTGCCCAGGGATTGGGTCGGTCTAGATTTTCTGCATTCTCTGGCAGTACTTTTAAAATTCAAATTTATGGAGGGATAAAGAAGAGATGAATAGTGTATTAATGAGCAAATACACCTTGCTTCATTATCAAAATGAGCAATTTTAAAGAATAATAAAGTGGTCGCTTGTTGCCGTTGTATATTTGTGGTGCCTACGCTGCTGGCATGCATGCATTCAAAAGGCCGCTAAACTTAAAAAGTATGAGTTTTAGAAAAGTCTGGATTTCTCGGGCGGTCCAGATTTCTGGCATCTGGATTTTTGGACTTCTACTGTAAATACGAATTGATCACCATATTTGTTGTCTCACAATAGGAGCTATGCTATAAAAGCACATTATTGCCTAAGTTGGGATAACCTGAAGCCATGAAAGGCAATGAGCAAATTAATTTCCTTTAACGTGGTCTTCAAACTGCAGGATGAGCTTCCAAAAATGCATCATTGGATGAGATAGACAAATATGCCCTAAAATGACACCGACTGCAGGAACTTATAAAGTTTGTGGGCATATTTATTTCTATGGGTAAAAAATGTCTCTATCTGAATAGATTTGTTAGACATTTTGAACCTGTTGCAATATTTCACCAGACTAATTTTTTCCATTTCAGTTATCCAGAGGTGGGGTGGGGGGGGAGGAGACTGAGGTCTGACTTGGTTTGTGGGGTTTTCTGCAGGAACAGGTTATCTTGCATTGAGCAGGAGACCATGGGGAGGGCAAAGCAGAGATCCTGGGAGGGGTTAAAAGAATCAAAGTTGTAGAATATACAATTTTCACAAGATAATTTAGGGACTCATTCAACTCCCTCCTACCTCTTCCTTTTGCCATTGTTCATTCATTTTATTTCTCTTTGCAGCCCCCTTCTTCTGCAGGTGAAGTCTTTAAAAGAAGATCTTCAGAAAGGTAACAGTTATAATTATTTTGTGTAATTGCATCAGCATTTGGAGTGGAGGGATTTAGTTAGCGAAGAGTGACTGTCTGGTTACAGAGGGAGATTGCAAAATGTCAATATTCAGACAGGTGTAAGGTGTCATATAATCTGTTAACATCTATCTCTTAATATTAAGAATTTATTAAGTCTGAGCTGGGTTTGAATGATAAAAGAGGGAGTATCTTGGTAATCACAATGTAACCACTATGTGGAGCTGCGAGAAGAGATTTGTGTTGTAGATGTAGGAGTTGCATGAGCCAAACAATTCTCTGAAATGCCTTGATTATAGGATTGAAGCTACATGATTTAAAGTAATTTGCCATGAGCACCTCCTTCTTGTATTGTGCCCCTACCAGCAATGAGCAAAGCCTGTTTTTTTTTGTGTTGTGGGTGATTATGTAAAGGCAGAATCAAGAACACAAATATGTAGCAAGGCAGGCAATATCTGTGGGAAGAGAGAGATAGGTTGAATGTTTCATGTTAATGGCCTTTTATCACAACTGGGAAAAAGCCAGTGAATGAAATAAGCTTTACGGTGCATAAAAAAGAGAGAGAAAGGATGTTTGGAAAAGGATGGAAGGCAGGAAAGTTTGTGGCACAAGGGCCAAGGCAGTGTAGTGTCTGTGTTGCAGTGTGAAATGAAGAACGAGAAAATGATCAGACATAATCGAGTTAAAGTTCTGTAAAAGTCACTCAGTCGCTCAGCTTTTGAAAACCCGGCACGTTCCAAATGATGTCATCGCATTGTGCTATCACTCCTGAGCCAGTTCGATTAAGCTTCCAGTGAGCTGCTGCAGCCTGAAATAAGTAATTTGGAACTGCTGAATCATCTGACGTGGAGCTTGCATGTTGAATCAGAACGGCTGTTATGAAGGATTAGATGGTGTTCCTTGAGAATACACAAACATTCAGGGATGCCCAGGTTTGGGAGGTGGAAGGGGAACGAACAGGTCTGAATTTAAAATTAAATATTGATCTTCAGTTGAATACCATCCCAAATTTCAACCGTGGCCTCTAGTCCTAGGTGCTCCATCTGGTGGAAGTTAGTGTTTTAGCCCTTGTTTGTATTATCTCTCTCAAATACTCTGCCTTGGTTTCGAGGAATCGTCCTGGTAAGTCCATCCAAGACAGTGACTCATTCTGAGAGTGCTGTGCCTAGAATTACTCTGTGTTTTCTTTACTTGCATCTCCCTATACAGATAAGACTTTCCAGTTTATTTTCAGAAGCTTTTTATATTTTATTAATCTAAGCCTCCTTGGGCCCCCATTGCTTTGGGCTTTCCACCATTAAATAAATAGCCAGTTCTGACCATTTAGGATGCTGAGTAGATGGTCTCACATTTGCCCATTGTCAAATTAATTTACCTGACTTTTGCCAATTTGCTGAAGCTACCATCTTCTAGCAAATAATTCCATCTATGAGGCTCATGATGCCATTTAATTTTATGATTTAGCAAGCTTGGATGCATAAATTTCTACCCCATCATCCAATCCCAACCAAGATAGGACTCCCCATTATTCCAAGTTTGCGTTTTCAGATTTTCTTTCAGTTCAGGTTAATGCCAAAAGACAGAGGACCGGAATTAGGCCATTCGGCCCATCGGGTCCACACCACCATTTACTATCCTTTTCCTGACTCCTCCCCATAACCGTTGATTTCCTATCGGGTCCAAACCACCATTTACTATCCTTTTCCTGACTCCTCGCCATAACCGTTGATTTCCTATCGGGTCCACACCACCATTTACTATCATTTTCCTGTCTCCTCCCCATAACCGTTGATTTCCTTCGTAATCTACGCTGTCTTAAATATACTCAAAGACATGCCCCACAGCTGTCTGTGGTAAAGAAATTCCTCCTCATCTCTGAGGCTGCGTCCTCTTGTCCCAGATTCCACCCCACCCTACCTTAAGAAGCATCCTCTCCACCTCCACACTATCCAGGGCTTTCAGTGTCTGATCAGTTTCAATGAGATCCCCTTTATTCTTTTAACTCCACCGATGCCAGAGCCATCAAACGCCCCTTATATGATAACCTTTTAATTCCTCTGGATCCTCTCTAAAACTAATGCATCCTTCCTTAGATAAGGAGCCCGTCACTGCTCACAAATGCTCCCAAGTGCAGTCTAACTAATGCATTTTAAAGCCTCTACATTACATCTCTAGTTTTTTATTCTAACCCTCTCAAAATGAATGTGGGCATTGCATTTGCCTTCCTCACTGTGACTCGACCTAGAAGTTAACCTTTAGGAAATCTTGCATGAGGAGTCTCAAGTCCCTCTGCAGCTCTGATTGCTGAACATTTTGCCTTTTAGTATTCCATTTTTGTTTATTGTCATGTAATATTACAAGAAAAAAATTTGTCATAATGCAGACAAAGCGACACCATTAGAACCTCCTTCAGCACTCCCACAGCCTCTGTAGCTGCACAGACTCCTGTTTGATTAATCAGCAACCTGAACTCTAAATCCAAGCCTCTGACCTGATCAGGAAGCTTTCACCGCCTGAGGCTCTTCGGGAGCCCTTCTTGGCCTCAGCACCACCTCGAATCCTGGCTCGGTTGCCTGGTTCCCATGTGCCACTATACAGCGGCCCGCAGCCCATGTGGATCCCCTGACCACAAGTCACCTGCAGCAGTGTGGGTTCCTCAGCTGCTGGTCACCAGCAGGTAGGGTTGTCTACTCTTCTCCTTT
The DNA here is from genome assembly GCF_036971445.1 of Narcine bancroftii. Classification (NCBI taxonomy): domain Eukaryota; kingdom Metazoa; phylum Chordata; class Chondrichthyes; order Torpediniformes; family Narcinidae; genus Narcine; species Narcine bancroftii. The sequence goes on from NC_091472.1 coordinate 200,261,152, forward strand.
TCAACGCAGGGTGTTCTCCTTGTTTCTGGTGCTCCATACGGGTCCTTTTCTCCCCAAAGTCTGGAACCCCTCGTGTCCACTGGCGAGCAAAGGCGCTGCTATCTTAACGTGATCTGATCTTTAATTAATATTGCTACTCCTCCCCTTTTAACATCCTACTCCTGTAGACTTTAAATATTGGTAAATTGATTTCTTATCCTTGACCACCTTGCTGTGCCTCAATAATGGCTGTTGAATAATTCCTTCATGATCTATTTATTCCTTCTCTTTGTGTGCATAATGTTACCTCATGTGGACCTGCATTCTACCCTTCTCCAATGTTTTGGTTATGTTCCTCTTTTTTTTTCAGGCAACACAGTCAGAATCAGGATAAAAATGCCACATGTAAGAGGATGTGTGTGAGTTGGGGGGGGGGGGCGGTGGGGGGTGGGAGAAGTTTAAAGGAGATTTTTGAGTTAACTTTTTTTACAGAGCTTGGAATGGGCTGTCACGGGTAATTCTGGAAGTAGTTACCATGGTAGCATTTGTGAGGTTTCTGGAGAGATACATAAATGTGCAGGGAATTGGAGGAATTAAATACACAAAAGCTGCATCAGGTCACATGGAATCCACAGGAGGCAAAAGGCAGTCAATGTTTAGAGCCTGAGCCCTTTGTCAGGAATCTAGAAAAACAGGTAGATGTCTGACTAAAAAGTTGGGGCGGGGGGATGGTGGATTTTGGAGGAAGAAAGGGGAAAAAGAAGAGGAAGGAGGAGGAGACCAGGCTTACAGGTAATGGGAGGGAGAAGAGAAAGAAGCTATGTGATGGGGGAAGAGAGCAGAGGACCGAAAGGTAGCTCTCTGATAGGAGAAAGAAGGGAAGGGGGTGGGGAGCTGGAGGGAAGGAGGGCCTTGGTGTTGCAAGGGACAGAGCAAAGGTGCTCAGTGGAATGAATTGTGGGCAGTTCGCAGAATTTTACTTTCACTTGGGCATCATATTCATCACAGACATCATGAGATGAAGGGCTTGTTCCTCTTCTGTTCCATGCTACTTCCCACTCCTATTTTGGTTCATTTATATCATATCATATTGCCTTTACCTGTAATATGTAGAAGTCCCCTAACTCGCAATCTGCTTTCTTCTTTCCATTTTATTTGGATTAAACCTTATCATCTCTTCAAAGCACCCAACCCAATTTAAGGTTTGAATCTTTATTGATAATTTTTATATATTCTTTGTCCTGGGACTTTTGTTTTTTTTAATTTTTTTAATTTTTCACACTATAAACCATATTGACCAAGATACATACAGACATTTTTCTTCTTAAATATATAGTGTCGTTTTCTCCCCTTTTCCCCCCTCCCTTCCCTCCCTCCCTCACTCCCTTCCCCATTTATTTAGAGTTCAATCTATAAGATACATTAAACCCGTTAAACAATGTTGTCACTTAATAAAAATAAAGAAGAAATTTTACTGAGTCAGTTCTTTTCGTTATCTTCTCCTTTTGTCATTTTAGGTGGTGGAAATCCACGGTAGGATTTCTCTATTGTGTTTCATGTATGGCTCCCATATTTGTTCGAATATTGTAATGTTTTTTCTTAAATTATGTTATTTTTTCTAATGGAATACATTTATTCATTTCTATCTACCATTGTTGTATTCTCAAGTTGTCTTCTAATTTCCAGGTTGACATAATATATTTTTTTGCTACAGCTAGGGCTATCATAACAAATCTTTTTTGTGCTCCATCCAAATCGAGTCCAAATTCTTTGTTTCTTATATTACTTAGGAGGAAGATCTCTGGGTTTTTTGGTATATTACTTTTTGTGATTTTATTTAATATCTGGTTTAGATCTTCCCAAAATTTTTCCACTTTCTCACATGTCCGAATTGCATGAATTGTTGTTCCCGTTTCCTTTTTAGAGCGAAAACATCTGTCTGATTCTGTTGGGTCCCATTTATTTAGCTTTTGAGGTGTGATGTATAGCCTGTGTATCCAGTTATATTGTATCATGCGTAACCTCGTGTTTATTGTATTTCTCATAGTTCCAGAGCATAGCTTCTCTCATGTTTCATTCTTTATCTTTATGTTTAGATCTTGTTCCCATTTTTGTTTAGGTTTACCGTTTGTTTCCTCATTCTCCTTTTCTTGCAGTTTGATGTACATGTTTGTTACAAATTTTTTAATTATCATTGTGTATGTAATCACATATTCAAAATTGCTTCCTTCTGGTAACCTCAGACTGTTTCCCAATTTGTCCTTCAAGTAGGTTTTCAGTTGGTAGTATTGTTAGGTCTGCTTTGTTCGAGAATGAGTGAGTCAGACACCAGACTGAGTCAAAATCAAGGTTCTTTATTACCGGATTGTAACACTTGCAACTAACAGTGTTAGTTGGAGAAGGCGCATTCTCCCGATATCAGCAAGTGGTGTTTTTTTTATACCTCAGGACACGCACTTAGTAAATTATCATACCATTACATTGTCCAATGAATAAGCTGTTGCTACCCTTCTCTGTTAGTCTGCTGCACATCATCTTGTTATTGCCACACTTATCTTGAGCGTACAAGGTCACACCTGCATCCTGTTACTTCTTAGTACTGGGTGACTCCTTCTCCGGTCCCAACTCATGATGTTTTTACCTTACAATTCCTTCTTCGTCCTCTTTAGAGGACAATCTTGCCCTGACTATGCTACCACCGCGTTACATTAGTTCGCCTATTATTGCCAAGCTCTATACGAGTTCTGTTCACGGGGTTTTTCGGCTGGTGGGCGAGGGCTCCCCCCAACCCTCTTTAGCATATACCCCCCCATCCATTTCCCCGATCCCATTGCCCGTTTACAAGTTTCCTCCCCGTTTGCCCCCAAGCAAATAACTGGCTATCCCTTCTAAGCATTTGTAATTAGTTAAGATAAAAGTTAACATTTGTGCTACAATCTATTTTATAATCCCTCCTCCCTGTCGCATTCTCCATCGGATCGATCTCAGCATTTTTTGACGCCTCCTGTGACGTGAGATAGTCCCGCTCCGTAGCTTGTAGAGCTTGATATTTTGGAGGCAGCTCATCGCGGTTGGCAAAGGCTCTCTCAATGGTCCTCGTGACCAGTGTTTGAATGCATGGAATACAACAACAGCCACAAGTGATAAAAATGGATACAGAAATGAACAATCCTAGGAAAAGTTGTCCCAACATTGTGCCCCATTTCCCAAGCACTCCATGTAACCAGGACAAAACAGGGTTAGAGACTCCAGATTGGGCTTTTAATTCCTTCGCCAATGCCTTAAGTTTTGTCAGCCCCTTAGTGAGTGACCCATCTGGCCCTGTGTTATTAGAGATAGAAGTGCAGCATAGATCTCCAAACATGGCACACACTCCGCCTTTTTCCACCAGGACCATATCAATCGCTATCCTATTCTGAAGCATAAGGGAAGTTTCTGACAGTTGTTGGTGTACTGCCTCAACAACGTCCCTGGTCAGATTTGTAAGGCGCTGGACATTATAGTGAATTAGGTTGATCCTATTTACGTTTTTATTTGCTGTGATGGGAAAGATTGCACTAAATATAGGAAAGTTTTCAAACCCAGCTGCAATCTTATCAGCTAGTTTAAATTCGTCCGGTATATTCCGGACTTGGCCAATTGCATCAATCCACACCCCGTCAGGGTTCCTTCCTTCTGGTCCCAGGAGTCCAACACTCCTTCTTCTTCTCCACATCCAACCCCCTGTGTGGTGTAGATCTAGGGCATCCTCGTCCCCCTCCTGCCTTTCCACAATCAGGACTGGCGCATTAAGCATTACTAAAGCACACCGACCATTCCAGTTAGAGGGGAGCCAGTTATACAGCACTCTACCCCTGCAAAACCACCAAATATCTGCCCTAGCCTGGGTCAATCGGGTAGCATTTCTGCTGCCTGTGAGATCAACATGAGTCCTGCACGAGTCACTGGGTAGCCAACCCATGTGGAAAGCGTGTGCCGCTGTGTGTTATCGGCGAAGCAAGTAACATTACTTATCCCCGTGGATCTAAAGATAGGGGGGGGTCACATTGGCCGGAGCTATGGGAAATGCCTGTTCCCATGTCAGACACCTATTCAGTGGGTTAGGCTCTGACATTAGGTTCAAGGCGCAGTCCATAGCATCTGTCTCCTCAAAAATCGATCTGCTCATCCGTAACGTTGGCCTTCCCCGGGCACAGATCCAGCAGTTTCCATACCTTGCCTGATCCGCATATTTACCCATCTGTTCTATCCAGGAGTTTGTCTCATCTATACCTGTCTCAATTGCTATCTTCTCTCCCCTGGACAGTTTCTTACTATCAAATTTTCACACTACCTCCTCTGTAGAAGAGGGTTTGGGTATGTCCTTTGTGTAAGTTTGTAAGTCAAACCTCACCACTCCCCAAGGGTATTTTCCACTTACAGACACTCCAATCATTAGGTAGAGGAGATCTCCGACTCCAGGTTCTCTCCCTGTGCCCCCCTCGCATGTCTTAGAGCTCCATCCCTTCATATTCCACGGGTTGTTCAGCCCCGCTTTTGCTGCCAAAATCAGGGGATTTTTGCCTTTCATAGTATGGGTATCAGGGAGACCTTAGTGAAAAAATTATAATTTTTGTTAAGGGGCTTTCTTATCCATCTAATGTCGGGTCCTGTCCACCACCAAACCTCACCCCAAGACGGACATACATGTAGGCCCCACTCCGGATATCCTCTCTGAAAGTTACACATGTAAACATCATATCCTCTCCAGGATCCCTCATTCCTACCACACGCTATTACACTGCATAGATCGAACTGGAAGGTGCTATCCTTGTCTTTATCTATCTTCAGAATAACTTTGGCCCCGCATGGATCCGAACTACTCTGTTGGCTTGTTTGGCAACCCATCAGCAGGAATGCCCATAGGGCCCTCGGCATTGTCCACATGAGTCTCATCATATTTTCCAATACTCGCTACTTGTTGTTTTGCCTTGGAGCAAAACGCAAAATGATGCCAATTATTATCCCCTGGTTTGTCAATTCTTACCGACCTATCTGTCACGGCGGTAACAGTGTGTGGTCCAGTCCATCTAATTTCAGTCCAATGTACCTTCCCTGGTTTACGGATATACACCAGGTCTCCCTCCTTCACTGGAACTCCTTCAGTGTCCGGGTTCTCCTTATTTGCATTCGCCACCTGTTGTGAAATTAAAGCAACCATATTACCCAGCATCTGCATATAATGGTCCAGTTCCACTTCCCTTTCTTCCCAATTCTTTACCCAGGCTGGATCAGTCTTTGGACCGGGCATGGGTCGACCCGTTAGAATCTCGTGTGGTGACAGGAAGGTATCTTTGGCCTTCTCTGGTCGCATAGACATCAGTACTAATGGCAATGCCTCGACCCAATTCAACCTGGTCCCACCCAAAACCTTTCCTAATTTGGATTTTATCGTCCTGTTTGCCCTTTCTACTAGCCCCTGGCTCTCAGGCCTATAGACACTACCGAAACGGTGTTTGATCCCTAAGTATTCTTCAACCTGTCGGATCAGCTCATTCTTAAAGTGGGACCCATTATCAGAGCATATTCTGCTGGGGACCCCATAGCGAGGTATCAACTCTCGCGTCAGCCAGCCTATTACACTATCCGCATCCTCCCTCTTCATTGGAACAGCCTCCACCCACTGTGAGAACCTATCTACCGCCACCAAGAGATATCGGTATCCTTCCTTTGTCCTAAGGTCAGTACCCATATCTGTATAGTCAATATACATGAATTTAAACTAGCTTTGCATGGGGCTGTCGGTACTGGAAATCGTAAAAGCAGGTGGGGTAAGGTGATCCTTTGGTTATGTCCATTGCAGATAGTACATTCAGCTCTAAAGTTGTCAATGTGCTCGCGTAAGTGGGGATTCCACCAATGTTGTTTAAGCGTATTATAAGTTTTGGTGGCGCTAATGTGAGTCAGCCCATGTGCTTCTTCAAATAATAGCGGAAGTAATTGGCGGGGGGCAACTATCGTACCTATTGGGGAGCGCCAGACATGTACTGTCCGATTGTCATAGATGATCTCCTGTCGTGTAGCACCGCGTTTCATCAATTCCTCTTTCTCACTTGGGCTAGCTTTTTCCTGTATTTCTATCAGGTGTTCAATATTTGGTGGGGGTCCCTCTCCCTCCTCTTTTTGGTCACTCAACTTACTACTATTTTCTCTTCTCTCTAATTCCTCTTTTTTGCCATGGGACCTCAGAATCATCCCCTGTATAGGTTCTAGATATCCAGTAACCTGTTTGGCTGCTCTGTCAGCCGCCGTGTTTCCTTTCCCTTCCTTTGTGTTTTGTAGGGAATGGCCTGCCACCTTAATTAGGCTTAGAGCCCGGGGAAGCATGACTGCCCTGACAAGTCTCCGTAAAACCAGATCATGTCGGACGTTTTGTCCGGCTGCAGTCCGAAAGTCCCTTCTTATCCAGCCTGGTGCTTCAATATGGACTGCACTCCAAGCATACGCAGAGTCAGTATAAATGTTATCCGATTTACCTTCGCTCAGCTCCAATCCTCTTATGAGCCAATTGTGCTGATGCCAGTTGGGGGATGATAGAGGACTCTACTAGATAGGGTGCATCATCCACCCATCCTACCACTGCATATCCCGCCACATTACCCTCTGAACTTTTATGGCAACTTCCGTCTGTAAATAACTCCCAATCCACCTCCTCCATGGGTTCCTCAAATAGCTTCTCCCTCAGCTTGGAATCTATCTTGACTCTTGCTACACAGTCATGCGTCTCCATAAATCCCGAGTTCAATCCTCTAGCCATGTTGGAATAGTTGTCCCTTGGCGACCTGAAGGTGATGTGAGGACCCTTAAGGGCGTCCTCCATCTTAATAGATCTGTTGGCCGAGAAGCTGAAGGCACTAGACATTAAAAGGGCTGAGACACTGTGGTCTGTATTAATAACCAGGGGATGACAGAGGACAATATGTGCGGTTTTTTGTATCGTTCTAGCTACTGCTGCGAGATATCGGAGACATGGGGCCTTTCCTCTTTCTACATTGTCTAGTCTGCAACTATAATAACTCAATACCTTCCTTCGTCCTCCATCCTTCTGATACAGAACTGAGCTAACAATGCCCCCAGTTTCAGCCACGTCCAAGTGGAATTCTTTACTATAATCCGGATTAGCCAGGCTGGTCGTTTTCCCCAATTCCTGTTTAACACACAGGAAAACCGCCTCGCGTTCTACATTCCACCTGACTGGTTCCTTAAGCCTTCGGTGACCTATCTCCGTGACCATTTCCCTCAAACCCTGGGTTAAACTCACATATCCTGGGACATAAGTTCGACTGTATCCACAGAGCCCTAAAAATGCTAACATGTCTTGTACTGTTGTCGGTTTTCGATAACCTAGTATAGTTTCCCGATGTGTCTCGGACATGGCCGTACCATTTTTACCGATGAGTCTTCCTAGGAAAGTTACCACCCTCCTTCAGATCTGACATTTCGACCTCTTTACTTTAAACCCTGCCTCACCTAGGCCCCTGAGTAAAACTGCTGTCCCCATTAGGCACCCATGTGCCGTTCTTCCTGCTAATAGCAGGTCATCTACATACTGAATCAGCGTAACATCTTCTGGGAGCTTCAATTTCACTAGGATTTCACTAAGGGCCTGATTGAACAGTCCTGGACTGTCCTTATAACCCTGAGGTAATCTAGTATATGTGTACCGATTCTCTTGGTAAGTGAAAGCGAACCAGTCTTGGCATTCCTCGGCTAATTTTAAGCAAAAGAATGCGTTTGCCAGATCAATGGACTCAGAGCCCTAAGTGCAACGTATGGGTCTGGGACTGGTCTCCCGATGGTCTTGGTAGCAGAGTTAATTTCCCGGAGGTCGTGTACCATCCTCCAGTCTTTTCTACCTGGTTTGGGGACAGGCATGATGGGCGTGTTCCACATGCTGTCTGGTGCTGCCCTTAAAACCCCCGTCTCCATTAACCCTCCTATCATTCCCCTAATACCCTCCTCCTGGCTGGGCGACAAACGGTATTGTTTTTTCCATATTGGTTTCTGCCTGGGTTGGCTAATTCCAGAAATACCTCCCCTTTTATTGCTCCCACATCGTAAGGCCCCGTTGTCTATATCTGTGGGCTCAGATCAGAAAGATATTTGTCTGAGTCCCCATGATCAATATTTTCTCCTTTTATGGGTCGGTCTCTTTCTACTTTCTCATTTACTACCCGGTCCCATGCTTCAATATTCAGTCTGACAAATTTCCCTCCCTCTGAGGTGGAATATCCCGGGACTTCCGTCTGCCTGTATTCACACCCCATTGCCTCCTTCACCATCGGTCCCAACTGTCGGGCGTGGTGATCTTTGACAATTCCCAAGGTTACATGCGGTACACTTTCTACTCCTAAGTGGAACCACTCCATTTGTTCTTCCGACAAGATAACCATAGCAGCTATTCCCTCCTTTCTCACAAAGATAAATGGACAATGTATCATTTCTGTCTTCCCTTCTTTTAGAGAGTCCCACCTCTCCTCATACTCCAGGTCCGGGTGGATGGTATAGTTTAATGTTACATGCATGGGATCTAGTATTCCCCATACTGGGGAATACTAGCCCTCCATTCAAAAAAACTGTTTAATCAGACCTGGGCCTGGTTCGTCATACAGTAGTCGACTCCAGAAAATAATAACCTCCACAGAGTCTTCTGAAGCATTGGTTGGGGTCATTAGTACAAACTGTCCTTTGTCGTCCAAATGTCATGTCGATGTTATCGGTATAGGGCTGTGTTTCCCTTATCCCGCAGAATCCTATTGTAGATAATGTTTTGCCTGAATATGTGCTCCCTGGGGGTTGTTTAATTACGGTCGTTACTGCTGCCCCTGTGTCAATCATAAATTCAATTTTTTCTCCATTCACCATCCCCCAAATTTTCGGTGGCTCCCAGGGAGGCGTGATTTTTGATTTTCCAGGGCCCCGTCAATAATCTAATTCAGCACCTTCCCAAATATCGTCGTCATACTGGGGTGCCTGTACTTTTTGATCACTCTGCCATCCCCCAATTTTCTGGGGCCGATCGATGTGTCCACCCCTACCCCTTGCTTGTCCTCTTAAATTTCCTCCTCTTCCTCTATTACCTCTAATAGAGGGTAATCCTATGCCCCTTCCTCTCCCAGCCTCTGGACAGTCACGCTGGTAGTGTCCAGGATTGTGGCAGTGCCAGCATAGGGTATGTTCTCCTCTATACATGGTACTTAGTGGTCTTTCCCAACCATTCTTTTCTTGGGGTCCCGGATTTATCACTGGCCCCATGGCCTGTGGGACTATCTGTTGGGCCGCTAGTTTTATCCCTATTTTTTCTATGACTTTCATCAATTTATCAGTTGTCTTGTCCACTCCCTTCTAGGATGCACTTTCTGACGTAGCCTGTTCTGATTGACGATGTCGTTTGAGTGCATGTGTCAGGTGTCTTTTCCACAAGTCCTCTGGCATCGTCTCTAACCCCACAATGTCCCTTAATTTTGCTTGAACTGGACCAGGTAGTCCGTTTATTGTCCCATTTCGAAAATGAGCATTTCCTAGGGGGCTATGGTCCGGTCTTTCTCCAGTCCCAGTTTCCCATAAGTCCCACGCTCGAGAGAGGTACTCATGCGCACCTTCCCCTTCTTTTAGTTGGAGGGTTACCAAGGCGTCCAGACTATAGGGTGTAGGGAATGCTTCTTCTAAGTGCTTCCCAAAATCTATTTCGAAGTTGGTCAAATTCTATTTCATCCCCCAATTTTCCACTTTTGAGTGTTCTCTCTATTTGCTTCAGGGCTCCTCTGCCTTCATTTTTATCATGATAGTTCTGACATCTGCAAGTGCTAATTGTTCCTGACAGGTTTCTCGCTCGAAACAAGAAATCCATGGACCAGCCCCATTACTTAATGGAGGAAGTCTTTTCATTGGACTCTCTAAGTCCATTCGTGACCAGGGTACATACTTTTGATTTCTCCGCCCCGTGATCAGCAATGGGCATTGATATCTCAATTTTGGGGATTTCTGTTCCATCTTTACTCTTGGAATACATCTATTTTGTCCTCCCTGTTCAGACACCTCTTCGTCACTACTGTCACTGTCCCCGTCAGGTCCTGATGTCTCAGAGTCGGAGGTATATCGTTCACGCTTGTCTCTAAGATAATTTCTTCGGTCATTGTCTAGTGGTTTCACGTCTTTCTCTTTCGTCCTAACTATGTCCAGGCGGGCATGTCTACTCTTCTCCTTCCCGAGTTCTCTTGTGCTACTTCCCTCCCATGGTGGGCCGTATCTCGTTTCCTCATCTGTACTACACTTTTCGTCCTTTATTCCTATTACTGTTCCTCCTGCTTTGAGTTCTGCTGACAGTGTTGGAGTTATCTTTTCCATTTCTCTCAATACATCTACCATTAATTCTTTTTGTTCCTTACTTATCTGCCCTAGCACAATCACATCTTTGTTTAAGTTTTCAACGTTATCCTGAACCTTTTTCATGTTCCTTTTCTGTGTCTCTAAGTCTTCTTCTATTTTCTTGGATCCTGCGGGGGTCTCGATGTCTATTAATCCCCCTTTTATTTTAAGTAAAGGGGCCTGTATCTTGACTGACGTGTCCCCATTCCCGATGTTCCCGTCATGTCCCAGTGTTTCAATATCTGGATATAAGGGACGTGACTCCTGGGTCCCATCTGGGGTGTCAGGGGTACCTTGTGACTCAATGTATGCATAGGGCGGGGGTCTACAAGCTATTTCTACAGGGGCCATAATAGGTGGGTTATCAGGGAGACTAAATTCCTCGAATAGAGCTAGGACATCGTGGTAATGCATCTCCTTGTCTCTCATCTTTTTTTTGTGCACACTCTAGATTAAAGATTTTCCTTTCTATGTCTCGTTTTGTTTCTTCCAGCTTATCTAAGACCCTACGCTTTAGAATTTTGTTTCCCTCACCTGTCAGGAACATCTCGGCGCTCCCGGGTAACCACCCCATCTTCCTCCAGCGATCTACACATTTTCAGAGAATTCTTTGTTTCTCCAATGCCTCTTTACTGATATTTCGCTTCTCTAATTCCTGATTAATTTCCCTAATAACTTGGTCAAAGGTCTTAGCAGGCAACTGTGCAGCCATTGCTGCGGGGTCACTTCCTAATGCCTCTCTTAATTTAGGTTCTTGTCCGTTTAGAGGATCTATGTTAACAAAAATCGCCTTTAAAAATGTCTCCTTGCAGGCCAGATGACAAAAGTTTTTTTAGTGAAACAGTCTCCAAGTCTGGTCCTCCAGTGGACCTCAGACTGTCCTGTATACTCTGATTGCTCGTCTTCCACTCTCTGTTTTCCCAAAAAGGTCTGAAAGTTAGGTTACAACTAGGAAACCAAGTTTTTGGGCTATATTTTTGTCCAGTTTCCCTGTACCAATCTATGAATTTACGTAACTTTATCTCCTTGGTGATGCTGGGAATACCTTCATTTAACTTGTCAAAAATATTTCGAATAAACCGTGTGTCTCTTAAGATTCTGTCAACTTTTTCATTGATATCTCCTACCTGATCCGGACACAGCTTTTGCAGTCTTTGGTCGTCGCCCTTGTTCACCAGGCAGGCATCTCTGAGTACTCTTTTTGTCGTCTCAAGGTCTCTAATGTCCGCTGTGGCATTCCACCACGGCGAATTTGGGAAATAAATTCTTAAGTTTTCAAGTGTACAGACATTATCATACTTACCAGACATTTATAAGCGAGTCTTATACAATGGAGACCAATAAGCCTGAACCTTCATTTTCTTTCAAAGCCCAACCTTCACATGGGAGATTTCTCCTCTTAATAACCGGTTTAGGGCAGAAAACTCAGGTCCCCAATTGTTCTTAGACCACCTTCTCACTCTATTGGACTTTGCAACGTCACAATAAAGACTTTTTAAACTCTAGTAGTTTGTCGGCGAAGCACTTATCAAATGTCACTAAAACACCTTAAGGACTTTTATAGTTTTGTCTGTAAACACTTACGTGTTACAATCCTGGCAGATGACGACCTTCAATTATGATCATCTAATTTGTCCGATCTCCAGTTCTTACTGACAATCATAAAGATTTTAAGAGAGAGAGAATTTTGTTAAAACAGGCTTCTCTGGACCTTTTTGTCAGCCGGCTGAGATGATTGTCAAGAAAAACAAAAACCGTCGTCTAGTGTCCACTCACCCATCACGTCGGGGTCACCAAATTGTTAGGTCTGCTTTGTTCGAGAATGAGTGAGTCAGACACCAGACTGAGTCGAAATCAAGGTTCTTTATTACCGGATTGTAACACTTGCAACTAACAGTGTTAGTTGGAGAAGGCGTATTCTCCCGATATCAGCAAGTGGTGTTTTTTTTATACCTCAGGACACGCACTTAGTAAATTATCATACCATTATATTGTCCAATGAATAAGCTGTTGCTACCCTTCTCTGTTAGTCTGCTGCACATCATCTTGTTATTGCCACACTTAGCTTGAGCGTACAAGGTCACACCTGCATCCTGTTACTCCTTAGTGCTGGGTGACTCCTTCTCCGGTCCCAACTCATGATGTTTTTACCTTACAGTATGCAAACATTGTATCGTGAGTTATATTATATTTATCCTTCATTTGTTCAAAGGATAATAATTTATTTCCCGAAAAACAATTTTCTATTCTTTTGATCCCTTTTCTCTCCCATTCTCTAAAGGAAAGGTTATCTATTGTGAAAGGGATTAACTGATTTTGCGTCAATATTAGTTTTGGTAGTTGGTAATTAGTTTTATTCCTTTCTACATGAATCTTCTTCCAAATGTTGAGCAGATGATGCAATACCGGTGAATTCCTACGTTGCACCAATTTTTCATCCCATTTATGTAGTATATGTTCAGGTATCTTCTCCCCTATTTTGTCTAGTTCTAATCTGATCCAATCTGGTTTTTCCCTTGTTTGATAAAAATCCGATAGGTATCTTAATTGTGCGGCTCTATAATAATTCTTAAAAGTTTGGTAGTTGTAAGCCTCCTTGTTTGTACCATTCTGTTAATTTATCTAGTGCTATCCTCGGTTTCCCCCCTTTCCATAAGAATTTCCTTATTATTTTCTTGAAGAATTTCTCTGTTAGGTGTATTGGTAATGACTGTCCTGGGACTGTTGTAAAGGATTTCATTCCTTCCTGTTCCAGAGTTGGTGTCATTGTTGCATGAATGACAAAGGTACGTAGTGGTCTGCGCAACACTGTTACAGCACCAGCGATCAGGACCAGGGTTTGTGTCCCGTGCTGTCTTTTTTTTTAAATTTTTTATTTTTCACACCATAAATCACAATAGCCATGATATACACTTTTTCTTTTTCACACATTTACAGTGACCTTTTCTCCTCCCCCCTCCCTCCTCCCAAGCCACCCCCCCACCCCCCCCCCTCTCATCCATTTTAGGTATACAATCTAGGTTGCATTAATTCAGTCAGACAATGTTGTCATTCAACAAAAATACACCAGAAATTCTACTGAGTCCATTCTTTTCTTTTCTTCTCCTTCCATCAACTTAGGTAATGTTTGTTCCCGGTAGGTTTTCGCTATTGTATTTAATGTAAGGCTCCCATACTTGTTCGAATATTTCAATATTATTTCTTAAACTATGTTATTTTTTCTAATGGAATACATTTATTCATTTCTATATACCATTGTTGTATTTTCAAATTATCTTCCAATTTCCAGGTTGACATAATACATTTTTTTGCTACGGCTAGGGCTATCTTGACAAATCTTTTTTGTGCATCTTCCAAGTCAATTCCAAATTCTTTATTTTTTATGTTACTTAGGAGAAAGATCTCTGGATTCTTTGGTATATTGTTTTCTGTTATTTTATTTAATATCTGATTGAGATCATCCCAAAATTTTTCTACTCTCTCACATGTCCAGATTGCATGAATTGTTGTTCCCCTTTCTTTTTTACATCGAAAACATCTATCAGATACTGTTGGGTCCCATTTATTTAACTTTTGCAGTGTAATGTATAGTCTGTGTAACCAATTATATTGTATCATACGCAGCCTCGTATTTATTGTATTTCTCATCGTTCCAGAACATAATTTCTCCCATGTTTCCTTTTTTATCTTTATATTTAAATCTTGTTCCCATTTTTGTTTAGTTTTACCATTTGTTTCCTCATTCTCCTTTTCTTGCAGTTTGATATACATATTTGTTATAAATCTTTTGATTAACATTGTATCTGTAATCACATATTCAAGGTTACTTCCCTCTGGTAAACTCAAATTGCTTCCTAATTTATCTTTCAAGTAGGATCTCAGTTGGTAATATGCCAGCGCTGTATCTCCAGTTATATTGTACTTATCTCTCATTTGTTCAAAGGATAAGAATCTACTTCCTGAAAAACAATTTTCTATTCTTTTAATCCCTTTTTTTCCCCATTTTCTAAAGGCAAGGTTGTCTATTGTAAAAGGGAGTAGCTTATTTTGCGTCAATATTAGTTTTGGTATTTGATAATTTGTTTTATTTCTTTCTACATGAATCTTCTTCCATATATTGAGGAGATGGTGTAATACTGGAGAAGTTCTATGTTGTACCAATTTTTCGTCCCATTTATATAATATGTGTTCAGGTATCTTTTCCCCTATTTTATCTAATTCTAGTCTCGTCCAGTCTGGTTTTTCCCTTGTTTGATAAAAATCTGATAGGTACCTTAATTGTGCGGCTCTATAATAATTTTTGAAGTTTGGCAATTGTAAGCCTCCTTGTTTATACCATTCTGTTAATTTATCTAGTGCTATCCTCGGTTTCCCCCCTCTCCATAAAAATCTCCTTATTATTTTCTTTAACTCTTTGAAGAATTTTTCTGTCAGTTGTATTGGCAATGCCTGAAATAAGTATAGTATCCTTGGAAAAATGTTCATTTTAATACAGTTTATCCTTCCTATCAGTGTTAGTGGTAGCTCTTTCCAATGCTCTAAATCGTCCTGTAATTTTTTCATTAGTGGATTGTAATTGAGTTTATATAATTGGCCTAGATTTTTGTTTATTTGCACACCTAGGTATCTTATTGCCTGCATTTGCCATCTGAATGGGGATTCCTCCTTAAATTTTGAGAAATCCGCGTTATTCATAGGCATTGCTTCACTTTTGTTTACGTTTATCTTGTATCCCGACACTTCTCCATATTCCTTCAATTTCTTATATAGTTCTTTTATTGATAGTTCTTGTCCCGTGCTGTCTTAAGGCATTTGTACGTTCTCCCTGTATCTGTGTGGGTTTTCCCCAGGGGTTCTGGTTTCCTGCCACCGTTCAAAAATAATATAGTGGGGGTTGTAGGTGAATTGGATGTAATTGGACACCACGAGCTCAAGAGCTGTTACCATGCTGTAAACTAAAAAAAAATTTAAATTTAAATAGTTAAATGTTACTTCATTTTCATGATTGTGCTCTGGATTTCCTTATTATGAGAGTATTTGTAATTTTTTTCCAATCTTGTAATACATTGTATAATTGTACTAATTGTTTATACTGTAAAATATTAATAAAAATATTTTAAAAAGAAGATTTAAGTAGGCTCTTCCCTATCACCTTAAACAACATCCTGATCTGTTTTTTCCCTATGCCGTCTTAAGGATTTGTCAACCATTTATATTGAAAACAAATGTTCTGTTTTTTTCCCTGTACAGGTACACAATCCTTTATCCAGAACCCTTGGGGGACAGTGTGCTCCGAATTTCGGATTTTTCCGGATTTCAGAAAGCCAGATTTAAGTTCACCTGAATTGTTCTGCCATATCCACCCCCACACCCTTCCAGTCGTGGTGCCTTCTTCCCCCCCTCACCCTGACTCACGCTGCCGGTCTCCTCCTCCCACCCCTCGCCCGCCCGACTCGTGCTGCCGTTCTCTCCCCATCACCTGCTCGACTCGCGCTGCCGTTCTCCTCCCCCACCTCGCCGCCTGAATCGTGCCGCTGGTCTCCCCCCTCATCCGTCGGACATACTGCCAGTCTCTTGCCCACCCGACTTTTGCTCTTGCTCTCCATCCCCCCCTCCTGGCCAACTCGAGTTGCTGTCTCTCTCCCCACTTGCCGGATTTTGGAGCTTTCCAGATTTTAGGGCAATCTAAGTGCACAGCTGATGTTTTGGATTCTTCGTTGTTGCACAGTTTTGTCTGGACTGATTTCATTGCTGGATCCACTCGCTAACACCTTCCTGTTTCATCACACCACTTTATAAATGTTGCACTCATTCTAACTTTGCTGATCCTTTTGAAATAAAGCCCTTCTGTCCCAATTCACGTGGCATGTGATGTTGCTATCTCTTAAATTATTTTAAATGAAATACTTTTGTCCTCCTGCCCCAAAGCATTTAAAATATTTCTCCCAATCTTGCTTTCCTTGAAAAAGGTTCTTTGCTGCTCTCCCTCACCTTTATTTGGATGAGGGTTGGGATTTAGTTAGCTCTCCTACTTCTGATCTTATTTCAGTGCCTAAAATTAGCAATGGATGGCACCTTCGAATGTCAAGTTTATTGTCATCTGATTGTATAAGTACAACCTGATGAAACAGTGTTCTCCGGTCCTCGGTGCAAAACATGCAGACACACAACCAGACAAATAATACACATGCAGGGCAAGTATTTTATCTTTAAAAAAAATTGTTTTGTACATATGAGAGTCTCACATGGTTGGCGTGAGCAGTTCCTTTGGTTGTTCAGCATTCTCATTCCCTTTGATAGTGCTGGATCTGATCCTCCTGTATCTCTTTCCCAACAGGAGCAGCTGAAAGATACTGTGTGCAGGGTGGAAGGGGCCCTCTATGATTTTGCGCGCCCTCTTCAGACTATGATCTCAGTAGATCATGTCAATGGGGTGTGGGGGAGGGTGACTCCAGGGATCCTCTCTGCCACTCTTATGATCCTGTGGATTGACCTCCGATCCATTTTTCTGCAGCAACTGTACCACACTGTGATACAGCCGGCCAGGACACTCTTGAGAGAAGGTTAACATGATGGTGGCCGGTAGCCTTGCCTGCTTCAGTCTTCTCAGGAAGTGCAGTTCCTGTGGCACCTTCTTGACAAGTGAGGAGATGTTGAGTGTCCATGAAAGGTTACTAGTTAAGTAAAGTCCAAGGAAATAGATGTTCTCCACACTCTACTATAGAATTATTGATGTGTTGTGGAGGGAGGGCATTCTTGGTCCTCCTGAAGTCCACAATCATCTCCTTCGTCTTGTCTATGTTGAGACTCAGGTCATTTCCTGCACCATTTCATGATATTTTCCACCTCTTCCCTGTAGTACGACTCATCATTGTTGCTGATAAGGCCGACTACTGTTGCGTCATCTGCAAACTTGATGAGACTGTTGGTGCTGGATCTGGAGATGCAGCCGTGGATCAGTCGCATGAATAGGTGGGGTGAGCATAGAGCCCTGAGATGCGCCAGTGCTCAGCGTGACGGTGCTCGATATTCTGCTACCAACCCAGACAGACTGTGGTCTTTCTGTTAGGAAGCCCAGGATCCAATACAGAGAAGGGTGATGAGTCCCAGCAAGGACAGCATTCCACCAGCCGCTGGGGTATGATCACGATAAATGCCAATGAACAGCAGTCTGGCATTCGAGATATCGTTCTCCAGGTGGGCCAGGACAGGGTGAAGCGACGAGGCAATAGCATCATCTGTGTGAACGGTTTCTTCTATCGGCAAATTGAAAGGGATCCAGCATCTCTGAGAGGCATGTTTTGATGCGTTCCATCACCAGACACTCGATTTCATAATAGTGGAGCTCAGTGTCATCGAGGTCTGTTATTGTCATCTCTTGGCTACTGGGTTGATAGTGGCTGTCTTGAACCCTGCAGGAATGTGAGGTGTTGAAGATGACTGTGAAGACCTCCATCAATTGGTCTGTACAGTCTTCCAGTTCCTGACCAAGTATGTTGTCTGATCCAGCTGCCTTGTGTGGGTTCACCTTGGATAGGGTATTGACAGAATTATTTAATTTAGAGATATAGCACAAGCCCTTCTGGCTCACCAACCCATGTGACCAATTAACCTACTAACCCTGTACGTCTTTGTGAGGAAACCATAGCACCCAGTGGAAACCTACATGGATATGGGGAGAACGTGCAAACACCTCAGAAACAGTGTCAGATTTGAACCCAGCTCGCTGTAATAGTGTTGCGCTAACCACCATGCTAAATTAAAGGTTATATTCAAAATATCTCCTCACTTTGGATCTTATTTGTTTAGTCATTTCTGATCAAATGTTTATGAAAGGAAAGTAAATAGTTTTTTGTGCAGATTAAATTTAATTCGCCTTAATTGCTGTTAAATGTATATTTCGTCCTTTCCCTCAGAAACCATCAGTGTAGATCAGACTGTGGCCCAGGTTTTTAAACTCCGAGCTTACCAGGACGTCTATGTGAACATTGTGGACCCTAAGGTAAGGGTCATGTTTGATATTACATATTTTGTTACAACATATAGGAAAGACATTATCAAACCAGAGAGGGTGCAGAGAAGTTTGATGAGAATGTTTCTCGGGGCCTGACCTCTCATGAGATTGATCAGACTGGGGCTTTATTCCTTGGAGTGCAGGAGGGAGAGTGGTGATCTCACAGAGATGTACAAAATCATGAGAGAAATAGGTCTGGTGAATGCAGAATATTTTGCCTAGAGCAGGGGAATCAAGAACCAGAAGATTTTTTTATTTAGATATGCAGCACGGCAATAGGCCATTTCGGCTCACAAGCAAATGCCACCCAATTAACCTACAAGCCCTGGTATATTTTGAAGGGTGGGAGGAAACTAGAGTCCCCAGGAGAAACCCATGCAAACTTGGTGAGAATGTACTAACTCCTTACAGAGAGCGAAGGACTTGAACCCCATTCCCAATCGCTGCACTGTAACATTGTTGCACTAACTGTGCAGCCCATGGGTTTAATGTGGGGGAGGAGAGATAGGAACCTGAGGGGTAATGCATTGCGGTTAGCGCAACGCCTTGACAGCGGCAGCGATCGGGACTGAGGTTTGAATCCTGGGCTGTCTGTAAGGAGTTTGTATGTTCTCCCCATGTCTGTGTGGGTTTTCCCTGGGGGCTCGTGTCCTCCCACCATTCCAAAATCTACAACCAGGGGTTGTAGATCAATTGGGTGTGATTGGGCATCACGGACTCGTGGGCCAAAAGGACCTGTTACTGTGCCGTATGTCTAAATTTAATAATGCTGGATGAGATCAGGATTGAAGTGATTCTGGAAACACCCAAACTAGATTCAGGTTGTTGGTGAGTAGTGCCACTAACTGGCATAGTTGATGACAGCTTCTATAGTTTTCCTGATCATAGACTATAGACAGATTGGTTGGGTATTAGCCAGATTAGGTTTGTCCTTGTTTTTGTGAAGAGTCAAAACCTGGACAATTTTCCTCATTTATGCATAGATGTCCATGTTATAACTGTTCTGGAACAACTTGGTCAGAGGTTCAGCTCATTCTTCGCTACTGCTGCTGAGGTGTGATCTGGTTCCATAGTAGTGGCGTATACTGTGGTGTCAGCCAATCCTTAACATCGTATGGAATGAATTGAATGAAGACTGGCTTCTGTGTTAGGTGTGATCTTAGACAAAAGCTGAGATGGTTATCCACTCAATGTTTGGGCTGGAGGTGGTAAATGTTTCAGTCTTTGGCACCCAGATGTTGTGCCCTCTCATTGTTGAGAAGACTGATGTCAGTGCAATCATTCCCACCTTCCATCAGATTTATCCAAACCAGGCAAGGCAGGACTGCAGAGCTTTCATCTCATTTGTAGATTGTGGGATTGATTAAGTCTGTTGATTGCACATTGTTCCCACACTGATGTAATTAACTCTACCTTTAGAATGGTATGTGGCGAACCGGCCCCACTTGTACTGCTGCACCGACGGGGCAGCCGCAAGAAAGTGGCACTGTCGGGGGACCTCCGTGCCTCATGGCTTAGGCCAGGGTGCGCACCTCGGGAGAGGTGGTGATGTCACCGTCGACACGGGCAGAGCTCATGCTGCCCTTAAAGGGGCACGCGCAAAGTTTGAATAAACAGTTTGTTTGAAACCTCCAACGTGGTTGTGGTGTGTTTCATTCTGTATAGCTGTCGCTACATTGGTGACCCCAGTGAGTCCAGATGGTTTTCTGGCCTCCCGATATGGATTCTGCAGCGATCAATGCAGTTGCGGTGAAACTCACCCGCTTCTGGACGCATCACCCACGCACTTGGTTTGGGCAGGCGGAAGTGCATTTTTGCCTCCAACACATCACATCAGATGCCAAGATGTTCTACCAAGTCGTGAGTGCGCTCGACAAAGAAACCATACGCCAGTTCCCAAAGCGTGACACCCTCAAAGATCTACAGGAATTAGCTAGCATGGTCAACCTTTACCACCGTTTCATCCCGGGGGTGGCTTGCATCATTCGGCCGTTGTTTGCACTGGTCGCCGCCAAGAACAAAACCCTGGAATGGATGGAAGGAGCCGAGAACACTTTCATTGCGAGTTCCACCCTACTTCCCCACCCGCAGCCGGATGCCCACACCGAATTCTCGGTGAATGCTTCAGCTACGGCCGTTAGGGGCATCCTGGAGCAATCAGTCAACAGCTAGTGGCACCCGCTTGACTTCTTCAACAGGCACCTCTGCCCCCCCAGAACTGAAATACCGCGCCTTCGACAGGGAACTCCCGGCCCTGTACCTCACCATCAGACACTTCCAGTACTTCCTGGAAGGCAGGCCACTCACTGTTTTCACCGACCACAAACCACTCACTCAGGCCCTCGCAATGTCAAAGGATCCCTGGTCGGCGTGCCAGCTGCGGCATTTATCCTACGTATCGGAGTTCACCACCGACATCCGACACCAATCGGGTAAGGACAGTGTCGTTGCAGACGCACTCTCAAGGCCCACCATCCACAGCCTCGCTCAGCTAGCACAGGGGCAGAAGGAGGATGCAGACACACAAGCTTTCCACACCGCCATCACAGGCTCTGGCTCCAAGATCTCAAACTGCCAGACAGCCCTGACACACTGCTCTGCGACATCTCCACTGGCTCGCCACATCCGGTAGTCCCACTGCAATAGAAACCGCAGGCCTTCAGCATGGTCCACGACTTGGCTCACCCCTCGGTCAAGACCTTGGTTCGCATGGTGGCAGAAGGGTTCGTGTGGCACAGAAGGGTTCGTGTGGCACAGCCTCAAGAAACAGGTAGCCCAGATGGGGAGAAACTGCACGCAGTGTCAGACCTCCGAAGTCCAGAGCCATGTAAAGGCCCCAGTACAGCAGTTTGACTCCACGGCCAAGGTTCAAGCACTATACATCGATATCTTGGGCCTCCTGCCTGTGTCCAGGGATGCCCGCTATTTGTTGACCGTGGTCGACCGCACGATGAGATGGCCGGAAGCCATCCCGCTGAGAGACACGTCCGCCAAGTCTTAAATGTCATATTCCCCACTTCAGCTGTCAGCTCGTTCCACCTAAAATGTATGGGGTTGTAGGTCAATTTGGGTGGAATTGGGCAGCACAGGCCGGAGTCGGTGTCTACCATGGGGGGGGAGGGGGGGGGACTTATTCACGCAGACTGGTAAGAGTATGGAACGAGAGGAAACCAGAGCACCTAGGAAAATCCCATGGAGACATGGGAAGAATGTACAAACTCCTTACAGACAGCGCAGGATTTGAACCTGAGTTACTGATGCTATAATAATGTTGTGCTAACCATTCCCCTTAAACATTTCACCTTTTACCCTTAATTCATGTCCTCTAATTCTTGTCTCGCTTAGCTTCAGTGGAAAAAGCCTGCTTGCATTTACTCTTAAGTTTTTGCATAATCAAATTGCATTTATAATATATTTATATATATATATATATATATCTTTAAGATGTTTGTTTATGGACTTGCCCTTTCTGTTAATAATTTCCTGAACTTTCTGTCTGAATATTTACCAGGATGTTACACTTGACTTGGTGGAGCTGACCTTCAAGGACCAGTATATTGGGCGCAGCGACATGTGGCGGCTAAAGAAAAACTTGGTAAAGTTGTCAGAAAAGTGATCAGCAATGTGCAAGCAAAATGGGGCACTGTGATCTCCTGTTTTAGTGACACTGCCACACCTGCTGTTAAACCACTGTCATAGAACAGCACAATACAGGCTTCTCAGCCCATGACATTGTGCTGACCTACGTAAACCCACTCTAGAATAATCTAATCCTTTCCAACCTCAGAGCCAGAATCCTCTATTCTTTTTGCATCCATGTGCCTATTTAAGAGTCTTTTGAATGTCCCTATAGTATCAGCCTCAACCACCACCCCCGGCAAAGCATTCCAGACACCCATCACTCTCTGCATATACATATATATGTAAACCTTGCCTCTGACATCACCCCCTAAACTTTCCTCCAGTAACTTTAAATAGCTGTCCTTTGTTATTTGCTTTTGTTGCCCCAGGAAACAGGTGCTGGCTGCACACCCTCTCTCAGCCCTTCATAATTTTATTTGTCTCCATGAAGTCACCTCTCATCCTTTGTCGCTCCAAAGAGAAAAGCTTTGTTTCCATATATAACCATATAACAATTTACAGTACGGAAACAGGCCATATCAGCCTTTCTAGTTCACACTGATTTATGTGAAACTCCGCTAGTTCCACCTAACCCTCCAACCCCCTCACATCCCTGGTATTCATCTCTTTGGCTTGGCTTCGAGGACGAAGATTTATGGAGGGGTATGTCCATGTCTGCTGCAGGCTTGTTGGTGACTGACAAGTCCGATGCGGGACAGGCAGGCACGGTTGCAGCGGTTGCAAGGGAAAATTGGTTGGTTTGGGTTGGCTGTTGGGTTTTTCCTCCTTTGTCTTTTGTCAGTGAGGTGGGCTCTGCGGTCTTCTTCAAAGGAGGTTGCTGCCCGCCGAACTGTGAGGCGCCAAGATGCACGGTTGGAGGCAATATCAGCCCACTGGCGGTGGTCAATGTGGCAGGCACCAAGAGATTAAGCAATCCTTGTACCTCTTCTTTGGTGCACCTCTGTCTCGATGGCCAGTGGAGAGCTCGCCATAGAACACGATCTTGGGAAGGCGATGGTCCTCCATTCTGGAGACGTGACCCACCCAGCGCAGTTGGGTCTTCAGCAGCATGGATTCGATGCTTGCGGACTCTGCCAGCTCAAGTACTTCGATGTTGGTGATGAAGTCATTCCAATGAATGTTGAGGATGGAATGGAGACAGCACTGATGTAAGCGTTCTAGGAGCCGTAGGTGATGCCGGTAGAGGACCCATGATTCGGAGCCGAACAGGAGTGTGGGTATGACAACAGCTCTGTACACGCTGATCTTTGTGTGTTTCTTCAGGTGGTTGTTTTTCCAGACTCTTTTGTGTAGTCTTCCAAAGGCGCTATTTGCCTTGGCGAGTCTGTTGTCTATCTCTTTGTCGATCCTTGCATCAGATGAAATGGTGCAGCCGAGGGAGGTAAACTGGTTGACCATTTTGAGTTCAGTGTGTCCTATGGAGATGTGGGGGGGCTGGTGGTCATGATGGGGAGCTGGCTGATGGAGGACCTCAGTTTTCTACAGGCTGACTTCCAGGCCAAACATTTTGGCAGTTTCCGCAAAACAGGACGTCATGCGCTGGAGAGCTGGCTCTGAATGGGCAACTAAAGCGGCATCATCTGCAAAGAGTAGTTCACGGACAAGTTGCTCTTGTGTCTTGGTGTGAGCTTGCAGGCGCCTCAGATTGAAGAGACTGCTATCCGTGGGGTACCAGATGTGAACACCGTCTTCATTGTTGAGGTTTTTATTGGCTTGTTTCAGCATCGTGCTGAAGAAGATAGTAAAGAGGGTTGGTGCGAGGACGCAGCCTTGCTTCATGCCGTTGTCAATGGAGAAGGGTTCGGAGAGCTCATTGCTGTATCTGACCCGACCTTGTTGGTTTTCGTGCTGTTGGATAACCATGTTGAGGAACTCATCTAACCTTATCTTAAATGACAGAATTGACCCTGCCGCAACAACCTTTTCCGGTAGATCATTCATCTCACCAACCACTCTCTGAGTGAAGAAATATCCTCTTATATTACTCCTAAAGTTTTGCCCCCTGACCCTTAACTTATGGCCCCTTGTTTCAATCTCCCCTACCCTCAGGGGAAAGAGCCTATTCACATCTACTCTATCTATTCCCTTCATAATCTTAAATACCTCTATCAAATCCCCTCTCAACCTTCTATGCTCCAACGAATAAAGATACTGCAATCCAGGCAACTTTTTTGTAAACCTTCTTTGCACCCTCTCTACCTTATTTATATCCTTCCTATAGTTTGGAGACCAGAACTGAACACAATATTACAAACTTGGCCTCACGAATGCCTTAAACAGTCTCAACATCACCTCCCAGCTCCAATATTCTATGCTATGATTTATAAAGGCCAGCATACCAAAAGCCTTCTTCACCACCCTATCTATACGAGAATCCACCTTCAAGGAACACTGAACCATTATTCCAAGATCCCTCTGTTGCTCAGCATTCCTCAATGCCCTCCCCATCACTACATACATCCTATTTTGGTTATTCTTCCCAAAATGACATGTTCTCCAATCCAGGCAACAGTGTGGTAAATCTCCTCTGCACATTCTCCAAAGCATCTGCATTCTTCCTGTAATGATGCAACCAGAACTGAACCCTGTACTGTCAACCAGTACCTGAAGCTTTACAGGGACGAGGTGACTATTCAACCCCTCGGATCAGATCTGTCATTCAGTTAACACCTGGCTGATTTGTGCATTAGGTCTTCATACTGGCATTGGCCTCATAACCTTCAGCTTCCATACCTCAAGAAACAACATCTGATTCAGCTCTGAAAGCTTCAATCCATTCCCTGTTTGGGGGAGAGATTCCAGGTTTCTGGGGTGTGGCTGTGTGCAGACTCTCAGCCTGGTTCCAGGATGGTTGTCTCATTCTCTTGTTCTTTGCTTTGCTGAGCTCTGCTCTCATGTCTTCAGATGGGTTTGAGTCTGAAGTCCTCTGCAGATCTGTTGGAGCTGCATTGTGATGGAGAGGCCATGCACAAGATTCGTTGCTGGACGTCCTGTTTTGGCAAAGAGGTTGATTGAAAAGTGGAGCTCCCATGGCCACTGTTTCAAACTGTTGTCACCCAGTTTCAGCGCCTCTCGCCACCAATACCGTAGCCTGTAAGAAACCTGTGAATAGTTATTGCTCGTGCTGAACTCTGCGCTGGGGATTTTAGTTTGTTGGACAGTGCTGTTGATTTAGAACCACAGCAGTGTGAGTCTGCCAGCCATAATTATAAATTAGCTGAATAGATGTTCTTTGGGTAAATTCCTGTGAACCAATATGGCAATATCTTTGGTGTTAAGATGAATTGTTATTGCTCAGACTGAACACTCCACACAGCTCTATGTGCCTAAACTACATTGCAGCAAAGCTCTGAGCAGATCATAAGCAGGGATCCACCAGGTGACTGTGATAGAACATAGAATATAAAACATTATAGCCCAGTATATGCCCTTCATCCCACAATGTTGTGCTAGCCTATGTAAAACTACTCCACAACAACCTGACCCTTCCCGACCTCGCACCATAACCCTCTATTATTCTTGCATCCATGTGCCTATGTAAGAGTCTTTTGAATATCCTGATTGTACTATCCTCCACCACTATCCCTGGCAATGCATTCCAGGCACCCACCACTCTCTCACCTCTCCTTGAAAATTTCCTCCACTCACCTTAAATTGATGTCCTATGGCAGTGATTCTCAACCTTTTTTCTTTCCACCCACATACTACTTTAAATAATCCGTATGCCATAGGTGCTCTGTAATTAGTAAGGCATTGCTTAAGGTTGTATGTGAATGGGAAGAGAAGGTTGAGAATCACTGCTCTAGACCCAATTGTTATTGAAATATTTTGCATGAGAAAAATTGTCATTGACCCATTTCCTTTGGAGTTATGAAACCATGCACATAACAAATCAATTAGGGACGATTAAAACAGTGATTTTCAAACTTTTTCTTTCCACCCACATAGCACCTTAAGCAATCCCTTGCTAATCACAGAGCACTGACAGCAGAGGATTTACTTAAAGTGGGATGTGAGTGGAAAGAAAAAGGTTGAGAACCACTGTCCTATGGTATTTGCTATTGTCACCCCAGGAAAAGGTTGTTGGCTGTCCACCCTCTCTGTCCTTCATAATCGTGTACACCTCTATTAAGTCACTTGTCATCCTTTATTGCTCCAAAGAGAAAGGCCCTAACTCTGTCAACTATAGTTCATTAGATGGGTTCTCCAATCCAAGCAACATCCTTGTAAATCTCCTCTGCACCCTCTTGACAGCATCAACATCATCCAGTAATGAGGTGACCAGAACTGAATGCAATACTCCAAGTGTAGTCCAACCAGAATTTTATAGAGCTGCAACATTTCCTCACAGCTCTTGAACTCAATTCATGAACTAATGAAGGCCAGCACACTATATGCCTTCTTAAGATAAACTTAAGAGTTAGGTATTATAAAGTTGAAGTAATCTTTGAAAACCTTGTTCATTTCTTCTAGGTCAACACCTGTGCATACATTACACAAAAGGTGGAGTTTGCTGGAATAAGGTTAGATTTGAAGTTCAACTTTTCAGTTTCCCTCAATAATTCTTGCTTTGCTCAGAGCTCTGATGCATGATGATCAATTGTTAGAGCTGCAATTTTGCTCCATAATATCCCTCCTTTTCTGCCACATCCCACCTCCTTGCAATGAAAGACAATATGACTAATGTTCTGGTGCACCCTTGAATGATGAGGGGAGATGGTCACTGGTATCCACTTGCTACTGACCTTGTCTAATATTGTTAAAGGCTGAGGAGCAGGGGTTTAGAAAAGCCAATGGCCTACCACTGGAATATTGTGTTCTGAAGGCTTTGTGCAGGGGGCAGTTCCAATTTCTTCAGCTGACAATAGGGATGCAGGCTTTTGCTTAGGGCAGGAGCTGGGCTTTGTTTCTGGATTGGAGAGCAAGTTAAGGGCAGACTATGAAGGCTTTTGATTGCCTAAATAAAATCAAGCCATATCCCATGCCAGAATGAAGCAACCTGCAATTTGGAGGAACAACACGGCACGGTTGGCGTAGCAGTTAGCACAATGCTGTTAAAGTGCCAGTGGTTGATATTGGGGATCGAATCCTGCACTGTCTGTAAGGAGTTTGTACATTCCCCCTGTGTCTGCGTGAGTTTTCCCTAGGGACTCCGGTTTCCTCCCACCGTTTAAAACGTACCGGGAGTTGTAGATCATTTGGGTGTAATTGGGCTCGTGGGCTGAAAAGACCTGTTACCATGCTGTATGTCTAAATTTTAAAAACACAATATTCTGCCTGATCACCCTCTAGCCAGACTTCTCTAGTTTCTGTTAGTCCACTCCCCTATGACCCCTTTCCCTATCCCTCTTGGCTGTCTGCTTTCCTCCAGTTTCCCCACCACCTTCCCTCTCCATTTCAGGGATCTGTCCCCTTCCCCTATCATTTCCCATCTTTTTTTCTCTTCTGCCCTCCTACGCATTACCTCTTTCCTGTCGGCCTGTTCTCCTCTCTGCCCCTACCCCCACCATTTTATTCTGGCACCTCCCATCCTTGATGAAGGGCTCAGGCCCAAAACATTGGTGACATATCTTTGCCACAAAGAACGCTACGTGACGTGCTGAATTTCTCCAACACTTTTGTGTATGAAACTACAACCATAGCACCTACAGAGTTTCTTGTTTAACTCAGTTGTTAGGTAGCTGGGTGACCGATGCATGTAAATTTGGTTGAGAAGCTGTGGGAATTGAAAGCATTTTTTATGTACCACATGATTGGCCAAAAACTACTTCAAGCATCTGGCCATTGGTGCTTGTCTGCCCAAAGAAGTATTTCCATCTGAAGCCATTCCCAGACTTCAGCTTCCTCTGGGAAGTAAGCTCTGCCTAAAGGAGATGATGGCACTTGGGTCACATCACTCCCATCTTGGGGATCTCCCAAAACTATTAGTGGGGGAAAAATAGGTGGCTCAGTTGACAAATATTCCAAGCCTATTTTTAATAAAAACATATGATGACATCTTTTACATTTTAAATTTAGACATACAGCACCATCCACAAGCAAGTGCCACCCAAATAAACTTACATTTTTAAGGGTGGGAGGAAACCCACGCAGACACGGGGAGAAAGTGCAAACTTCTTTTAGACAGCACCGGATTCGAACCCGGGTCACTGACGCTGTGCTAACCACTACACTAACTGTGCTGCCCCTTTATTCTCAAGAATTAGCAAACAAAATTTTCAAAAAGCAAAAAAATTAAATTAAAAGTATCCGTTGCGCTATCCTTCTTCCTTAATGGCATTCCTCCCTATTCCACTGTGACCGTGTGGTCTCATTCTTCCTATTTAAATTTAGAAATACAGAATGGTAACAGGCCATTTTGGCGCACAGGTCCGTGGCACCCAATTAACACCCAATTAACTTTAAGATGTAACAGATTCAGTAATCCCTTCCAAAATAAAATTGAATAGAAACTTGGAAGTAGATCTGTGTGGAATTGGCTGTGGGAGTGAAGGGCAGAGCAGAGAAGTAGGGCCTTGGTGAATTGTCCTGCCAGAGATTTAAGGTTCATCTATTGTCACGTACTTCCTATGGATGCTGGATGGCCTGCTCAGTTTGTTCAGCACTTTTGTACAAAATGCACAAAATCTGTTGACTTTTGTTTCCTGTAAAGGGACACAAAGAGACCCACTTACCCCTACTGAGGAGAGAAGGAGAAGAGAAAAGGAGTCCCTTTGGAGACAATGAGGTCCATGGATCCCGCCACTTCCTGTAATGCTGCTGCCACTTGAGGGCCTGTGACCTGTGTAGTTCTCACCCCGCCCCCTGGCCTCTTTCCCATTCCAGCTCCAGGTATCCGAGTTGTCCTCCTTGACCCCAGCATCCAAATTGAAGCTCTCAGTGCCCAAACCCCATTGTAAAACCTGCTCTTCGTCGGCACCCTTGTAATTCCTGGTCCCAAAGTCTGGTTCCCATCTCTGCAGGCTGCCTGGTCTGAGGCCTTCAGCTGCTGAGCCCCTCTCTGGCCTGCGGCTGTGGTGTCCTATCCTGAGGCTTCTTCTGCTTGGTGTCCTGCTCTGCTGTCATGCATAAGCTGAATGGCCTACTCCACTGTATTCAATGAGGACCTTTGGAGAAGAAAAATATCAAGTGATGAATTTTCAGGATTATGTTGTGAGAAAGTTCTGCCTCTTTTGATGATGATTGTAATGCAAATATCACCAGCTAGAGCTGGAGTGATGCTTTTTTTTCATCTAGGGCACAAGCAAGTGAACTTTGGGTCAAAGGTGAAAAGGTCACCTGTGGATACATAAGTGAAGATACCAGGGTAAGACTTTATCTGCACCCATGGTGTGTTCTCTCTGCAGTGGGCTCAGGACTCAGTTGTTCAGGCTCCCACCAACTTGTTCATCATTACCAAGATCTAACCGTGAATAATTTTGGCCATCCCTAATTAACCTAATTGGGGGTTTCTGCCTTGCATTGCTGAAAGGTAGATGTTTGATGACTTGCTGAGCTCTGCAAAGGCAGTTAAGGATCAATCATGTTGTTCTGGGATTAGTGTCACGTGTAGAGGAAGCAAGGAAGGCCATTGGCTCTTTTGCCAATGGTTGAGGGGGTGGGGAGGTGCGAGGGGACAAATACAGACTTTGTAAGTTAAAAAAAAATTATATGGTTTGTTTAAAATTTACAAGTCCATGAAAATTAAAATAAAATATTCAATAAAAGACAATAAATGCCCACAAAGTCTGTATTTGTCGCCTCGCACCTCCCCACCCCCTCAACCTTCGTACAACTGAAAGTACCATCAATTAAATTACATCGATACAATTAAATTTAAAAAGTTTAAAAAAAACCTCAAAACTAAAGTGAAAGAAATACTTTGCCTGCATCATGTCCCACTTCTTTGATCATGTTCATTTCCCTTGTGGAATGGATTGCTACAGAACCCGTATACAGTCAGCGAAGAGCTGACTGGAGTCATCAATGCCAGATACAGGATAGTGCAATACAATTTCATGCACCAGCTGTACCTCACACCACAAAAATTGCACAAATCAAAGCTGGACATTTCAGAAATGTGCTTTAGGTGTAGTGTGGAGGTTGGAACTTTTGTCCACTCCACCTGGCTGTGTAAGATCTTTCTGGGAAGACCTGGGGAAAATTCTATAAAAAAATTACAAAGGCAGATTTTCCACAGGATCTAGAAGTGTACCTTGTGTGAGACATTAGGGATGGGAGTTTTAGACTTTCCAAATACTAAATTTTGTTCGTGAAGGTCGCCTTGGTGGTAGTCAGGAAGTGTATAGCGGTTTCGTGGGCATTGGGTGCCTTGCCTTGAAGGGTGTGGGGTGCCTTGCCTCAGTTGGCTCTCTTGCCTTGAAGGGCACCAAGGCCTCTTGCGTTAAAGGGTGCTGGGGTCTCTTGCCCGAAAGAGCTTTTGGGGGGGAGGAGTCATGTGATGGAGTAGTGGCCGGTAGGGAAATACCAACCCTCTCCAGAAAAGAAGAAATAAAGTGAAGAAAATAAAAAGTTCAAGAAATAGAAAACATAACAAATAAAAGATAAATTTGTAGAGAAAAGAAAGAAAATGGCACCCAAGAAGGAAAAAGTAAAAACAACGGGAAGAAAAGACACCAGAAGAGAAAGGAGAAGGCCTTACCTGCATGAAGAAACAGGGAGCCTTCGTGGAGAAAAGAGCCCGTTCTTCGACGACCCCGCAGAGTCGCGACTCCCCGACTGCTGGATTGCAAAAGTGCACAATGTGCTGACTAAGGAGAAGGAGTACGCCGACAGGAGGGGGGCTCAGCCGAGGAGTGGGCAAACATAACGTGACCAGCTGAGGGATGCCCGACACCAGGGCTCTCAGCTGGAAGAGGAGGAAAGCGACAGGAAAGGGAGTGAAAGGAAAGAACAGCAGCAGCAGGAGGCCCAAAAGATGAGTAGCCCAGAAGAAGAGGACCAACAGCAAGAAGCCAAGCAAGAAGAAGCCCAGCAAAGTGAGACAAGCAACTCATCAGGAAAGTCAGAAGAGACACAGATACAAGGAAGAGAAGAAGATGACACAAACACAGGTACAGACACAGAAGAAGAAGAAGAAGAAGAAGAAGACCAAGATCTGCACAGAGAAATGGAAGGTAAGACAGATCGACAGAATATAGATTAAAAAAAAATTCAAGAACAAATGAGAGCATTAAAAGAATGGTTGACATTAGAATTTAGTGAAATAAAAGAAAAATGAAAAGTACAGAAGAAAAAGTCAATAGATTAGAGCTGGCCATGTCAGAAATAGGGAAAAGATTAGAAAATGTGGAAGAATGAGAAATGGCTGTAGAAATGGAAGTGAATAACTTAAGAAGAAAATTGGAAGAAAGTGATTAAAAAAAATTAAAGAGACATAAGAGTTGTTAGTTCAGAAAATTGATATGTTGGAAAATTATAGTAGGCGAAACAACATAAAAATAGTGGGCCTAAAGGAAGATGAAGAAGGCACAGATATGAAGAATTTATAAAAGAATGGATCCCAAAGGTCCTGGGAATGACAGAAATACAGAAAGGAATGGAAATAGAAAGGGCACACAGAACACTAGCTCTGAAACCACAGACACATCAAAAACCAAGATCGTTTTAGTAAAATTTTTGAGATATACAACAAGAGAAAATATACTGGAGCGAGCAAGGAATAAAATTAGAGAAGACAATAAACCATTGGAATACAGGGTCAAAATTTTATTTTTACCCAGACATAAATTTTGAACTCTTAAAGAAGAGGAAGGAGTTTAATACAGTAAAATCAATCCTATGGAAAAAAAGGTTATAAATTTATATTAAGACATCCAGTTCTGCTTAAAATATTTATCCCCGGGGAGCAAAACAGACTGTTCTCGGATCCGGAGGAAGCACGAGAATGTGCAGAACGCCTGCAGGACAGAAGGAGAGATGAAGAGTTGTAACAAGAATGAAGAACGACGATAAAATATATATAAAGATGTAAAAATAATGTATATGTAAGAACTAAAGGGAAAGAGAAGGGAAGGAAGGAATTAAGGGAGGGGTAAAATATGTGTTTAAAAAAAAGTCTTCTGGGGAGATTGGGTGGGAGAGAATAACCATCACTGTGAAATCAGTTGACGCTTGCGAGCGGGTTCAGAATCCAAATGGAGAGGGGAGTTGTGGTTGATCGGCAAGGAATAAGGGGCAACTCAGGAGGGGGGCGGGGAGACATTTGGGGCTAAGGGAATATTGAATGTGAGAGTTATTGAAGTATTTTATGTTTTAAATGTGTTGTCATACATTGAGTTTGAAAAGGGAAAACAGAGATGAAAATAAGAAAAGGGAGATGATGGTGGTGAGGAGGCAGAAATGAGGTGTAAACAGGATATGAGATGGCCATGTTGAATTATATGACTAAATATTAATGGAATACATAACCAAATTAAACAGAAGAGGCTATTAAATTTACTGAAAAAAAAGAAAAAATAGACATAGCATTTGTGCAGGAAATGCATCTAACTGAAGTGGAACATAATAAAGAGAGACAGGGTAGGGCATGTAGCGGCAGCATCCTATAATTCAAAAGCTGGAGGTGTAGCTATATTAATTAATAAAAATGTACCAATCAAAATAGAGGAGGAAATAATAGATCCAGCAGGGAGGTATGTTCTGATAAAGTGTCAGATATACTCAGAATTTTGGAATTTGCTCAATATATATGCACCTAATGAAGAGGATCAAAAGTTTATGCAAGATATTTTTTTGAATGTTGTAGATACGCAGAGGTATATATTGATAGAAGGGGATTTTAACCTTAATTTGGATCCAATGTTGGATAAAACTGGACAAAAGACTAGCAAAAAGAATAAAGTGGCCAAATTTATGGTTAAATCAATGCAGGAAATGAAACTTATGGAAATATGGAGGAGGCAGCACCCAAGGGAGAAGGAATACTCATATTATTCGAGTAGGCGTAAAACATACTCAAGGATTGATATGTTTTTGTTGTCAGCCCATATTCAAGGGAGAATTCTGAAAACTGAATATAAAGCTAGATTGCTATCTAATCATTCACCCCTGTTATTTGCAATAGAACTGGAGGACATCCCACCAAGAACATATAGATGGAGGTTAAACTCCATGCTACTTAAAAGGCAGGAATTTAGAGAGTTTATTTAACGCCAAATTAAAACGTAATTTGAAATAAATACAGAATCAGTGAAAGACAAATTTATATTATGGGATGCAATGAAAGCTTTCATTAGAGGGCAGATAATAAGTTATGTAACTAAGATGAAAAAGGACTACAATCGGGAAATAGAACCATTGGAAAGGGAGATAGTAAATACAGAAAAGGAGCTAGCAACAAGGCATGATATAACAAAAAGAAGAGAATTGATGGACAAAAATATAAAATATGAAACATTACAAACGTGTAAGGTGGAGAAGAACAAAATGAAATTAAAGCAAAAGTATTATGAACTATGAGAAAAAACACACAAAATATTAGCCTGGCAACTTAAAACAGAACAAGCTAAAAGAACTGTACTGGCACCAAGGAAAAAGGACAAACAAATTACATATAATCCAATGGAGATTAATGAGAACTTTAAGGAATTTTATGAACAATTATACCAAACTGAGAACGAGGGGAAAGATGATAAAATAGAAGAGTTTTTGGCTAAAATTGAACTGCTGAAATTGCAAGAAGAGGAACAAAACAAACTGATAAAGCCATTTGAAATAGAGGAAGTACAGGATATATTAAAAAAGCTGCCAAACAATAAAACGCCAGGAGAGGATGAATTCCCAATAGAATTCTATAAAACATTTAAAGAGTTATTAATTCCTCCTCTCCTGGAAGTAATGAACCAGATAGAAGAAACACAAAACTTGCCAGATTCATGTAAGACAGCAATAATTACAGTAATACCAAAGACGGGGAAGGATCCAATAACACCAGCATCATATAGACCAATATCTCTACTTAATTTGGATTATAAGATAATAGCAAAATTATTAGCAAACAGATTGGCCGATTGTGTACCAAAAATAGTAAAACAAGATCAAACTGGATTTATTAAGAAAAGACGAACAACGGATAATGTCTGTAAAGTTATTAATTTAATTCATTCATTTCAAGGAAATAAGATGTCAACAGTGGCTGTTGCTTTAGATGCAGAAAAAGCCTTTGACAGGGTAGAATGGAATTATTTATTCAAAGTATTACAGAGGTTCAGTCTACCAGAAAAATATATTAATTGGATTAAAGCATTATATAATGGAACATTGGCAAAGGTAACAGTAATTGGATATGTATCGAACCAATTTAAATTAAGTAGGTCAACTAGGCAGGGATGTCCATTATCTCCCTCACTTTTCGCTTTAGCAATAGAACCATTGGCAGAACTGATAAAAACAGAAAAAAAATAAAAGGGATAAAAATAAAGGAGAAGGAGTATAAAATCAGTTTATTTGCAGATGACATCATAGTATACTTGACAGAACCAGAAATATCAATAAAAGAATTACATAAGAAATTTAAGGAGTATGGAGAAATATCAGGATACAAGATCAACGCAAATAAAAGTGAAGTGATGCCAATGAGTAATGTGGATTATACAGAATTTAAAAAAGAATCATCTTTCAATGGCAAACACAAACAATACGATACCTAGGTATTAGGTTAGATAATAATTTAAGCCATTTAAGAACATTGGAAAGAATTACCGCTAATGTTGATAGGGAGGGTAAATTGCATTAAAATGAATGTCTTCCCAAGGATACAATACTTATTTCAATTGTTACCAATTCCCTTAACAAAGAAATTCTTTAATGAACTGAAGAGAATAATAAGGAATTTTTTTTTATGGAAAGGGGGGAAACCGAGGATAGCGTTAGGTAAATTAACAGAGAGGTACATCCAAGGTGGTTTACAGTTACCAAGCTTTAAAAATTATTATAGAGCAGCACAATTAAGGTATTTATCAGATTTTTATCAGACAAGGGAAAAACCAGATTAGATTAAGATAGATCTAGATAAAATATACTTTATAAGTGGGATGAAAAGCTGGTACCATAGAAAAGCTCACCAGTATTGCACCATTTACTCAACATATGGAACATATTCACTTAGAAAGGAAAAAAACAAATTACCAACTACCAAAATTATTATTGATGCAAAATCAGCTAATCCCTTTTACAATAGATAACCTTTCCTTTAGAGAATGGGAGAGAAAAGGAATTAAAAGAATAGAAAATTGTTTTTTGGGAAATAATTTATTAACATTTGAACAATTGAAGTACCAATATGGAATAACTCATGGTACAATGTTTGCATGCCATCAACTGAAAGCCTGCTTAAAGGATAAATTGGGAAACAGACTGAGATTCCCAGAAGGAAGCAGCTTTGAATATGTGATTACAGACACAATGATAATTAAAAGATTTATAATGAACATGTACATCAAGCTGCAAGATAAAGAAAATGATTAAATAAGCTAGAAACCCAAACAAAAGTGGGAACAAAATCTAAACATAAAGATAAATGAAACATGGGAAAAGTTATGTTCTGGAACTATGAAGAATATAATAAACACAAGGTTACACATGATACAGTATAATTCGTTACACAGGTTATATATCATGCCCCAAAAGTTTAAAAAAATGGATCCAACATTATCAAATAGATGTTTTCGCTGTAAGAAGGAAATGGGAACAACAGTACATGCAATTTCGGCATGTGAGAAAGTGAAAACGTTTTTGGAAGATGTAAATCAGATATTAAATAAAATCACAAAAAACAACATTCCAAAAAATCTAGAGATCTTTCTTCTAAGTAATATAAGAAGTAAAGAATTAGGCCTCAAACTGGTTGAAGCCCAAAAAAGATTTATTATGATAGCCTTAGGAGCAAAGAAATGTATAATGTCAACTTGGAAATCGTAAGACACCCTGAGAATACAACCATGGTACATGGAAATGAATAAATGTATTCCATTGGAAAAAGTAACATATAATTGAAAAAATAACGTCACATTATTTGAACATGGAACATAACAGAGAGGGCTTGCCTCGGACCTCCATCCCCTAAATGATAAGAAGACAAAATTACTTGATCCAGTTTGTAAAAGTTGTTGACATTTTTCTTGTTTATTGTGTGATGACATTGTTTAATGGTTTTATTGTATATGTTGAATGTTTATTGGTTTTGGAGGGGGGTGGAAGGGGGGGGGGGAGGGAAGGTAGGGGGGAAAAAAGTGGAGAAAATGCCACTATGAATATTTAAGAGGGAAATGTTTGTTTGTATTTTGGTTGATATGGTTCAAAGTGTGAAAAATAAGAAAATATTTAAAAATTTATAAAAGAGCTTTGGGGCATGGATTGGAGATAAATCTAAATTTTAGAAACTTAGGAATGAGAGACAGGAGATGGAATCCTGTCTGGGATGTACGGAGAGGGTGAACACTGGCTCTAATTTATTGTGATCAACAGCAAAAACTTCTCACCAGAAATGCATTCGAACTTGACTTTCATGATCTTCCCAGAAAGAACATCAGGAAACTGCTGGGAGAAATTTTGGGGGGTGAGTTCCACTCACTGGATGGGTCATCCATTGCGTTCGGAAATGGATGGGTGGTCCAAGCATTCCCTAGGCGTAGACTCAGTCAATGCAAGCTGCAGTCAGCCATCTCCCTGACTGAGCTTGAATGGTCAATGCCTGGCCCTAGTGATCTGCAAACTCTGGCTTCTGGACCGCATGTGTGGAACAGCTGCATAATCATTACTTATGTGGGGTAATGTTATGGCTGTATAATTCTTCCATTATTGACATTTCCCTGCAAGAACTCTGTCTTGGGATTGCAGAAAGAGATAATCTGAGGAGATTTCTCTTTAAGGGGATATTGTGTATAATTCTAATAAGATTGGTGTCCATCTTAAAGGTGGTGTTCCGATCTACCTCTGCCATGGTCTACATTTTCATCCAGATGAGCTGTGAGATGTGGGATTTCGACATCTATGGTGAGCTGATTCTGCACTGTAATTGAGAAAGAAGTGTCTGATAGCATGCGTCGAGTGTCAGTTCAGCATTTTTGTTTCATTATTTGTCAGCACAATGTTAATGCTTCAATGATGACCAAAGTCAGTGATTGTCTTCCACCACACCTTGTTTCAAAATAATGAATAGACCAAGAGTTGTGAAATATGGGGTCCACCATTCAGTTGAGAAACTTCTTCACCCAAGGGCTCAGTTGCTGAGATGATTTAACAGAGATTTTAGTTACTAAGGACGAGTGGATGAATTTAGTACTGAGGCAGAAGTGTCAGCCAAAAGTTTATTGAAATGAGGAGCAGGGATGAGAGGAGAAGTGGACACCACCGTTTCTATTTTTTACTAATCGTCTCATTGTTTCCATTTTCATGGCTTAATTGGACACGAAGTGAGCACTTTGATTATTTGGTGTGCTGCTTCAGTGTTGCTTGCAGCCCCAGTGAAGTTGGTTGGAAGAGAAAGCCTCCACTGGGATACTATGTCTTCCTGTTCCTGAAAAGCTAAGTTGCTGTTAACATTTTCCTTTTCTAGTTTGGCATTCCTACACCATGGATTCCTTTTGAACCATTTGTCCTTACATGTTCTGTAAATGAGAAGACCTGCCGGGTGCAAAGAAGCAGCTTTCTGCTGCATTTTAAATGCTTGGAGGAAAATGAGATGCTTAACACAGAAGCTCCCACCCCCAACTGATTCCACTATTCCCATCTCTTCTTTGCATACTCCTATACTTGTTTTCTCTTGTTCTCTCTTTTTTTCTCTCCCTCCCTCCCCAACTCTTTCCCCATTTATTCGGGGTTAGAAAAGCTTCAACAAAGAGGAATGAGCACACTACAGAAATGCAAATATCCTGCAATTCCTTCTCCACTTCAAATGAGTGTCTATTCAAGAAACGCAAAAAGTCATAGAACCTGGTATCTTGAATAGACAAAGAATTGCTGGAGGAACTGAGCAGGTCAGATAACATTCATGGATAGAAATGGTCAGTCAATGTTTAGGGTCACGATCCTTTACCAATATTACAATTAAAACCAAAGAGCTGATAGTAGACTTTCAGAAGGGAAAACTGGGGGTGTCCAATCCAGTAGATCATTGGGGGATCAGAGGTGGAGAAGGTGAGCAAATCAAAATTCCTGAAATTCACTATCTCGGAGGATCTTTCCTGGACCCAACACACTAATATCATCGTGAACAAACCACATCAGTGCCTCTACTTCCTCAGGAGTTTGTGCAGGTTTGAATGACATTGAAAACCTTGGCAAACATCTACAGAGGAAAGTGTACTGACTGGCTGCATCACTGTCTGGTATGGGGACGGACACCAATACCCCTAAGCATAGAGTCCTGCAAAAGCCCTGAACAGCCCAGTTCATCACAGGCAAAACTCTCACCACCATTGAGTAAATCTACAGGGAACGCTGCCGGTGGAGAGAAGCAGCAATCATAAAGATTCCACACACCCCTTGGCCCCCCCCCCCCCCCCCACAGGGCATGCTCTGTTCTCGCTGCTGCCATCAGGAAAGAGGTATAGATGCCACGAGACTCTCACCACTAGGTTCAGGAACAGCTGCTACCCCTTCCACCATCAGACTCCTCAACAATGAACTCAGTCAGAGACTCATTTAAGGACTCTTTGGATATTATTATTGAATATTTCTATTGCAGAGGCACTTTGTTTACATTTCTCTCTTTCCTTGAGTACAGTTTTTTCCATACCGATAAGTAGAAATTCTCCCTGGAAAAGGTATCTCAGGGTTGTATGCAATGCCATGTATGTGCTGCTGACAATAGATCTGAATGTTTGACCTTTTTCTATAAAAGGGGAAAAGAATGTTGGGAAATGGCTAAGAGAAGATAGGATTGAGAATGGAAGAGGTGGAGGGAGAGACCATGAGGAAGTTGGGAGGGTGTTGGAGTTATGTACTGGAGTACATAGCGACAGAATGGCTGGGAAACTCTAGATCAGTCCGCATCCACGGGTAGTCGATGTTTTGGTGTCTGGACCCTGTATAGAGACTGATCGCTGATTAATTGAAGGGAACACCTACTTGGGCCTGGTGAACTTTGCCCTTCACATCCTGCCTGAGAAATACAGTGATCAGGTTGCAGATGTTTGCACTAATGTTTCACTTCCTTAACCAACCTGTCATCTTGTACCCTCTCGTTTAGGTGACCTGTACTTTGAGAAGGCAGTAAACGGTTTCCTTGCTGACCTCTTTGCCAAATGGAAGGTAAATATTATAAAGACAGGAGTGTGGCAATAGATTTTGGTGGCAGATTTTGGATCAGTTTACATGGAGCATTACAGCTCAGTACAGGCTCTTCAGTCTACAATGTTTTAACAAAAATAAACTACATACAGAATTATTTACATAAAAAGAAAACTGGTCTTTTCAAATCCTTTGTGTCATATTCACATATTTCCATCAATCTACATGGTAATATTCGTTCTCTGTTTAGCATCATTGCCACTTCTATGGGCACCTTGTGGATATTCTCCATTTTGTTGCTTGAGGGACTGCGCCTTGGTCTCATGAACTGCCAACTTGTGTAAACCCACTCTACAACAATCTAATTTTTCCCTCCCTCACACCTATAACCCTCTATTTTTCTTACATCCATGTGGAATCAAGTCGCGTTTATTTGTTGTTCATACCATAATCATTTCGCTGAACAGTGAAAATGAGGTAGTGTTTCTCCAGACCATGGAGCTGGTCATTTACATGGCTAAATTACATAAGAATTTTTTTTTATAAATAACATATCACTTATAAATATCATGTTACATATGCTAACCCTTGTGTCCCCAGAGTTCAGAAGCCTCACGGCTTGGGGGGGTGGGGGGTGGGGGGAACTGTTTCTCAATCTGATTGTGAGGGCCAGAATGCTTTGGTACCTCTTCTCAGATGGCAGGAGGGAGAATAGATTGTGGGAGGGGTGTGTGGAGTCCTTCACAGTGTTTATGGCTTTCTGCAAGTAACTGCCGTTATAAATGTCCATCATGGAAGGGAGAGAGATCCCAATAATCCCCTCAGCAGTCCTTACTATCCGCTTCAGGGACTTGCGTTCTGGGATGGTGCAGTTCCGGAACTAGGCAGTGATGCAGTTACATAGGATGCTCTCAATGTATCCCCTGTAGAATGTAGTGAGGGTGGAAGCTGGACTTTCCTTAACCTCTGCAGGAAGTAATGGTGTTGTTGGGCCTTCTTGGCAGTGGATCTGGTGTTGGGGGACAAGGCGAGATTCTCCGCCAGGTGCACGCCAAAGAATTTGGTGAAGCCGTCGATGGTCATTGGAGACTGATCCCCCTGGGCTCTCCTGAAGTCAACCACCATTTCCTTTGTTTTGTTGACATTCAGGTGTAGGTTGTTGTCTCTGCACCAGTCCATTATTGATTTCACCTCTTTCATCGTTCTTACTGATGAGCCCCACTATGGTCATGTCGTCAGCGAACTTGATGATGTGATTAGAACTGTATCTCGCTGCACAGCCATGGGTCAACAGGGTAAACAGCAGTAGGCTGACCATGTAACCCTGGGGGGCCCCCATGCTCAGTGTGACGGTGTTGGATGTGCTGTCTCCAATCCGAGGTGTGGTTGGTTGATTTCCATCTCTTGGAGGAAGCTATGGGAGAGCAAGGACACAGAACCTACTCTTAATGGGGTTCTTCAGTGTCCATCACCAAGTGAAGCTTGGTCCAACCATGTGAACCCGGTACTGTCCAATTGCATCTGGGACAGGTAGTGGGCTGACATAGGAATAGTTCACAATATAAAGTACTGCAGAGGCTGGAATGTGGAGCAAATGACAAACCGCTGGAGGAACTCAGAGGGTTGAGCAGCATCTGTGCAGAGAGAGGAATTGTCGATGTTTTGGGTTGAAGGTAAAACTCAACATGGCCTTCCCTGTTTAACCTGCTGAGTTTTTCCAGCGGTTTTTTTTTTGCTTCAGTAGTACATGACCTTGGCTTCACAAATCTGTTGGTGGCATCTATCCATAAGAACATTGTTAGTTGTGACCACTGGTCTCCATTGTGTTGTGAGAGACACCAGTCATGCTGAACGGGATAGACAGAGCAGACCTGGGAGCTTCGATCTAGGGACTTGTGAGGTGCTGTGTGATACAGTTCCCTGCACATTTGTTTAATTCTTGCTCTACCTGCCGTACAATGTATAGATTAACTTTCCTAGATCAGTTCTGGTCACCTCATTACAGGAAGGATGTGGAAGCTATGGAGAGGGTGCCAAGGAGATTTACCAGGACATTGCTTGGATTGGAAACAAGTCTTATGAGGCAAGGCTA
Source organism: Narcine bancroftii (assembly GCF_036971445.1). Taxonomy (NCBI): domain Eukaryota; kingdom Metazoa; phylum Chordata; class Chondrichthyes; order Torpediniformes; family Narcinidae; genus Narcine; species Narcine bancroftii. Next base: position 200,302,518 of record NC_091472.1, read on the forward strand.
GCAGAGCTGGGACTTTTCTCTTCAGAACAGTGGTTCTTAACCTTTTTCTTTCCACTCACATACTACTTTAAGTAATCCCTATGCCAAAGGTTCTCTGTGATTATTAGTAAGGGATTGCTTAAGGTGGTATGTGGGTGGGGGGAAAAAATGTTTGAAAACCACTGTTTTAATCATACCTAATCACCTCATTATGTGCACAGTCGCATAACTCCAAAGGAAATGGGCCAATAACAATTTTTTTTTTTTTTTTTAATTTTTTATTTTTCACACCATAAATCACAATAGCCATGATATACACTTTTTCTTTTCCACACATTTACAGTGACTTTTTCTCCCTCCCCCCTCCCTCCTCCCAAGCCACCCCCCCACCCCCCCCCTCTCATCCATTTTAGGTATACAATCTAGGTTGCATTAATTCAGTTAGACAATGTTGTCATTCAACAGAAATACACCAGAAATTCTACTGAGTCCATTCTTTTCTTTTCTTCTCCTTCCATCAACTTAGGTAATGTTTGTTCCCGGTAGGTTTTCGCTATTGTATTTAATGTAAGGCTCCCATACTTGTTCGAATATTTCAATATTATTTCTTAAACTATATGTTATTTTTTCTAATGGAATACATTTATTCATTTCTATATACCATTGTTGTATTTTCAAATTATCTTCCAATTTCCAGGTTGACATAATACATTTTTTTGCTACGGCTAGGGCTATCTTGACAAATCTTTTTTGTGCATCTTCCAAGTCAATTCCAAATTCTTTATTTTTTATGTTACTTAGGAGAAAGATCTCTGGATTCTTTGGTATATTGTTTTCTGTTATTTTATTTAATATCTGATTGAGATCATCCCAAAATTTTTCTACTCTCTCACATGTCCAGATTGCATGAATTGTTGTTCCCCTTTCTTTTTTACATCGAAAACATCTATCAGATACTGTTGGGTCCCATTTATTTAACTTTTGCGGTGTAATGTATAGTCTGTGTAACCAATTATATTGTATCATACGCAGCCTCGTATTTATTGTATTTCTCATCGTTCCAGAGCATAACTTCTCCCATGTTTCCTTTTTTATCTTTATATTTAAATCTTGTTCCCATTTTTGTTTAGTTTTACCATTTGTTTCCTCATTCTCCTTTTCTTGCAGTTTAATATACATATTTTTTATAAATCTTTTGATTAACATTGTATCTGTAATCACATATTCAAGGTTACTTCCCTCTGGTAAACTCAAGTTGTTTCCTAATTTATCTTTCAAGTAGGATCTCAGTTGGTAATATGCCAGCGCTGTATCTCCAGTTATATTGTACTTATCTCTCATTTGTTCAAAGGATAAGAATCTACTTCCTGAAAAACAATTTTCTATTCTTTTAATCCCTTTTTTTTCCCATTTTCTAAAGGCAAGGTTGTCTATTGTAAAAGGGAGTAGCTTATTTTGCGTCAATATTAGTTTTGGTATTTGGTAGTTTATTTTATTTCTTTCTGCATGAATCTTCTTCCATATATTGAGGAGATGGTGTAATACTGGAGAAGTTCTATGTTGTACCAATTTTTCGTCCCATTTATATAATATGTGTTCAGGTATCTTTTCCCCTATTTTATCTAATTCTAGTCTCGTCCAGTCTGGTTTTTCCCTTGTTTGATAAAAATCTGATAGGTACCTTAATTGTGCGGCTCTATAATAATTTTTGAAGTTTGGCAATTGTAAGCCTCCTTGTTTATACCATTCTGTTAATTTATCTAGTGCTATCCTCGGTTTCCCCCCTCTCCATAAAAATCTCCTTATTATTTTCTTTAACTCTTTGAAGAATTTTTCTGTCAGTTGTATTGGCAATGCCTGAAATAAGTATAGTATCCTTGGAAAAATGTTCATTTTAATACAGTTTATCCTTCCTATCAGTGTTAGTGGTAGCTCTTTCCAATGCTCTAAATCGTCCTGTAATTTTTTCATTAGTGGATTGTAATTGAGTTTATATAATTGGCCTAGATTTTTGTTTATTTGCACACCTAGGTATCTTATTGCCTGCGTTTGCCATCTGAATGGGGATTCCTCCTTAAATTTTGAGAAATCCGCGTTATTCATAGGCATTGCTTCACTTTTATTTACGTTTATCTTGTATCCCGACACTTCTCCATATTCCTTCAATTTCTTATATAGTTCTTTTATTGATAGTTCTGGTTCTGTTAAGTACACTATCACATCATCTGCAAACAGACTGATTTTATATTCCCTGTCTTTTATTTTTATTCCTTTTATATTATTATCTCTTCTTATCGATTCTGCTAGTGGTTCTATAGCTAGCGCAAACAATAATGGTGATAGTGGGCATCCCTGCCGCGTTGACCTGCTTAAGTTAAATTGCTTTGATACATGTCCATTTACTGTCACTTTCGCTAACGGTCCCTTATATAATGCTTTAATCCAATTAATATACTTCTCCGGTAAACTGAATTTTTGCAATACTTTGAACAAGTAATTCCATTCTACTCTGTCGAAGGCCTTCTCTGTGTCTAAAGCAACTGCTACTGCCGGTGCTTTATTTCCTTCTACTGCATGAATTAAGTTAATAAATTTACAAATATTGTCTGTTGTGCGTCTTTTTTTGATAAATCCAGTTTGGTCTAAATTTACCATTTTCGGTACCTGTTCTGCTAATCTGTTCGCTAATAGTTTAGCTATTATCTTATAATCTGTGTTTAGCAGAGATATTGGTCTATATGACGCTGGTGAGAGTGGATCTTTCCCTTGTTTTAGTATCACTGTAATTATTGCTGTTTTACATGAATCTGGTAAGTTTTGTGTCTCATCAATCTGGTTGATTACATCCAGGAGGGGCGGTATTATTAGGTCTTTAAATGTTTTGTAGAATTCTATTGGGAGTCCATCCTCTCCTGGTGTCTTATTATTTGGTAAATTTTTTATTATCTCTTGTATTTCTACTGTTCCAAATGGTTCTGTTAATTTATTTTGTTCCTCTATTTGTAGTTTTGGTAGTTCAATTTTAGTCAAAAATTCATCTATTTTCCCTTCTTTCCCTTCGTTTTCGGTTCGGTATAATTGTTCATAGAATTCTCTGAAGTTTTCCTTAATTTCTTTTGGATTATATGTAATTTGTTTGTCTTTTTTCCTTGTTGCCAATACCATTTTCTTAGTTTGCTCTGTCTTAAGCTGCCATGCTAAGATTTTGTGTGTTTTTTCACCTAGTTCATAATATTTCTGTTTTGTCTTCATTATATTCTTCTCCACCTTATATGTTTGTAATGTTTCATATTTTATTTTTTTATCCGCCAATTCTCTTCTTTTGGTTGTATCTTCCTTTATTGCTAATTTTTTTTCTATGTTTATTATTTCCCTTTCCAACTGCTCTGTTTCCTGGTTATAGTCCTTCTTCATCTTGGTTGCATAACTTATTATTTGCCCTCTAATGAATGCTTTCATTGCGTCCCATAGTATAAACTTATCTTCCACTGATTCCGTATTTACTTCAAAGTACATTTTTAATTGTTTTTCAATAAATTCTCTAAAATCCTGTCTTTTAAGTAGCATGGGGTTTAATCTCCATCTATACATTCTTGGAGGGATGTCCTCTAGCTCTATTGCCAATAACAGGGGTGAGTGGTCCGATAATAGTCTAGCTTTATATTCCGTTTTCCTAACTCTCCCTTGAATGTGGGCTGATAACAGGAATAGGTCTATCCTTGAGTATGTTTTATGTCTAGTCGAGTAGTATGAGTATTTCTTTTCTTTTGGGTTTTGTTTCCTCCATATGTCCACAAGTTTCATTTCTTGCATTGATTTAATTATAAATTTGGTTACTTTGTTCTTCCTGTTAATTTTTTTCCCCGTTTTATCCATATTTGGATCCAAATTCAGATTGAAATCCCCTCCTATTAGTATGTTCCCTTGCGTATTAGCTACCTTCAAAAAGATATCTTGCATAAACTTTTGATCTTCTTCGTTAGGTGAATATATATTAAGTAGATTCCAAAGCTCTGAATATATCTGACATTTTATCATAACATATCTCCCTGCTGGATCTATTATTTCCTCTTCTATTTTAAATGGCACATTTTTGCTAATTAATATAGCCACTCCTCTTGCTTTTGAATTATACGATGCTGCTGTTACATGTCCTACCCAATCTCTCTTTAATTTCTTGTGCTCCAATTCAGTTAAGTGTGTTTCTTGGACAAATGCTATATCTATTTTTTCCTTTTTCAGTAAATTTAGTAGTTTCTTCCTTTTAATTTGGTTATGTATTCCATTAATATTTAGAGTCATATAGTTCAGCGTAGCCATTTTATATTTTGTTTATCTTCTCTTTCCGTTTTTCCATCATTACCTTTCCTCCTTTTCCATTTCTGTTTTCTTATTTTCAACTCTTTACCAGACAACATTCCTACAACATCCAACATTTTCCTTATTCTCCTATTTCTATCTTCTTTATCCCCAATCTCCCCTTCCCCTCCTGAGTTGCCCTTTATCCCTTGTCGGACAACCACATCTCCCCTCTCCATTTGGATTTGCGAATCCACTCGCAAGCGTCAACTGATTTTGCAGTGACCGCTAATAACAATTTTTCTCAAGCAAAATATTTCAGTAACAATTGGGTCTAGAGCAGTGATTCTCAACCTTCTCTTCCCACTCACATCCCACCTTAAGCAACCCCTTACTAATCACAGAGCATTTGTGGCATAGGGATTACTTAAAGTGGTATGTGAGTGGAAAGAAAAAGGTTGAGAACTACTGCTTTAGAGTGTAGGATGAGAGGAGACTTAATAGAGATCGACAAGATTATGAGATGGCCAGCCTGCACCTGTTTCCCAGGGAAGGAATAGCAAACACTAGAGGACATAAGTACAGAGTGAAGGGAGAGAAGTTTAGGGGAGACATCAAGGGTACGTTTCTTTTCATGCAGAGTTGTGGGTGCCTGAAATGGCATGCCGGGGGTGATGGTGGAGGCTGAAACATTAGGGGCATTTAAGCGACTCTTAGACAGACACATGGATGGAAAAGAAAGAGGGTTATGAGTGGGGAAGGTTTAGTTTTTTTTAAGGAATATATGGGTCAGCACAACATCAAGGACCAAAGGGCCTGTACTGTGGTGTAGTGTTCTGTAATACGTGAAACAAAGTTTTTCACTCTGCACGTGTCAATAAGGAATTTACTTCAGCTCTTCATCATCGATGGGGCTTCAACAGAAAGAAAGCAATTTGCTACCAACTCTCATAGTTATCGGATCGGTCATCACTGCCCAGATCCCAAAAATGGAATAAATATTAAGGAGGGAAGAAATAGACTTGTGTTTGATCCATTAATCTTAATCTACTCCCAATAGAAAAGAAAATCAGCGATATTGTAGTACAATTTTCAGCCATTATTTGAGTGTCCTGTCAAACAACATGGATTCAATCTAACTTTTTTTACTGTCTTAATTTAGGAGAAGAATTGCAGCCATGAAGTGACAGTGGTTTTGTTTTCCAGAACCTTCTACGATACCAAGTCAGCGGGTGAGTTTGTACTTTCACAAGTAGTGTCGGGTAATGATCACCTCAGTGGAACCAAAGAAATTGGAGGCCATTTGGCCCATCATGTCTATGCAATTGGAAGAGAGCTTTTCGGATGAATCCCACTGTACAGGATGAGATCTGTTGCCCAGCAGGTTACACCCCAACAAATACTTATCTGTGCATTTCTTACCTGCGCATTTCTGTTTCCCTTTCCAGGCTACTGACCAGCTTCTGGCAGAGAAAATGTTTCCTCCTCTCCCCTCTAATCTTTCTATACCCCAGTGTGTCTTTTTTAACCATTAAGCCATTGGAAATGTATTGTTCCTCTTTAATCTTTGTAAACCTCTCACAATATAATGCCCATCAGTTGAGTCTTCCCCCTAATCTAATCTTCATCTTGGCTACAATTGCACATTCCTGGTAGCAGCTTTATAAATCTCCTTCACACCCTCTCTGGTGCATTTGCATCTTTTCTGTACTGTGCATAGAACTGTACGTGGTATTGAAATTTTGGTCCAACTGACATTGTACACTGTTCATAAATCAAAACCTTGGTTAATAAAGACACATCTATTTTATTTTACAAAATCTTATTGATCTGTCCTGCTACCTGTAAACAACATTCATCCTTTGGTCCACTTCATTTGTCTTGATCAGTGGTTCTTAACCTTTTCTCCCCACTCACATTCCACCGTTACTGACCACAGAGTGCCTATGCCATAGAAGCTCTGTGGGTAGTGTGGGATTAGATTACTTAAGGTGGTAGGTGTGTGGGGAGAGAAAAGGTTGAAAACCACCGGTAGATGGTTGAAGACTGTGGTTTTTAACATCCTCAGATGTATTCAATCTGGCCTTGTGATTTACCCACTTTCAATTATTGTAAGCCCTTCATAATTCCCCTTTATCCCAGCCATTCCTCCTTCATTACAATATCAACTTCTTGTCCCTTTCATGACGACAGCCTTGAAATATTCGCCCACATCTCAGCTTCCACTGGGTTCTTTAATGTTTAGTTCGGCAACAGGCCCTTCTAACCCACAAGCCCATGCTGCCCAAATAAAACCATGTGATCAATTAATCTAGAATGTGGGAGAAAACTGGAGCACTTGGAGGAAGACACAGGGAGAACTTACAACTCCCTACAGACAGCGCAGAATTCAAACTTGGGTTGCTGGTGCATTATTAAATGCTGCTTGTCCCAAATCGGCACTCATCTTTTCTCAATTATCTTCTTGTACTTTATTAATATTAATGCCTTCCCTGCCTCTGCTATTTTAATTTTATCCCCACACTTTTCAGACTTTCTGCTGTGTAAAGCTCTCGGTGCCTCACATAAACTTTCCTTTTAAGATCCTACCCTCTTTCCATCTTGTTGCCCAGGGAACTCCGCATTGTCTACCATTTTCTTTGTCAGACACCTTTACCCTGAAGCTCCTTCAATACCTCCTGTTGCTCTAATTTACCATCAGGGAGCTAGTTCCAGCTCACTTCCTTAGTTGAGTGTGTTACAAACCCCAGAGGACCCAAAAACTAGCAGCAATAGATATTCACCAAGACAAATGGTTATTTAAACAAAAGTTGCTTTTAATTATCTTTAAACATGAAAATAGAATCAAACTTTAACTTATCACTATTAATTTACTTAACCTAACTTAACCCCCTTCTAATTCTAAGCGCATGTGTATATAATGTGTGTGTAAGGTCAGAAAAGTTATTTGGTTCACAGTTCAATCTCACTTCTCATTCCTCCAAGTTCACTGGTTGCAAGAAATTCTTATACTCTGCACAGAATTTAACATTTTTAAAGTTCACCAGGCTTTTGAGTTTGAAAGATAAATGGTTACCACTCAGGAAGGTTCTTGTTGGTTTTCAGAGAGAGCTTTGTTATTTCAGGATATCCACAACTGGTGTACTTCCATCAGCCACTCCAATGTCTTGTGACAAAACTTGCCCCTTCAGGGTTCTCCAGATGATAACCTCTTTCTTTCAAGTCACCACAGAGTTCCTTTTTGTTTCACTTATTCCGAGTGAAACATTAGACAGCCAGTCCTTTCCTCTTGCATGAACCAGAAGGGCTTTGTCCAGGCCATCTTCCAAAATGGGGCTTTCCACAAGTTTGCCAGCTTGTCCTGTTCCAATCCCAGCTGCTGTCTGCAGAACTGATCTCTGTGTGTGTCTCTCTCTCCTTCTCTCTCTCTCTGAGAGAAAGCCTGTTTGACTCTCTCTGCTTGGAAAACTACATGACCCTCTTAGAACATCTCCAGACAGAAGGTGGCTCTGACAAGATCTTTCAATTGTTGCTTTTTGTAAACAACAATCCATTAGTGAAGTTTCTTGAGCACTCTTCAAAGCTCTTGCAAAAGCTGTGAGGCCCCAATATGTCTAGCATGGGGCAGAGCTCCAGTATTTTAAATAAGATCTGTTTTAAAGTGTTTATATGTGACCTACTCTTAACAAACCTTTCCCAATTTATCTCCAAAACATATCTATATACTCTTGTCACAAGTGAAATTGGCTTTAACTCATTTCAGAATTTCATCTCTGATTTAGCCTCTTACTTAAGTGTGCTCATTGAAGCCTCTCAAAAACATGTTTAGCCCTGGAATTAACCCTAATTGTGCAGCTGCTAAGAATTTACAGTAAAAGAGCTAAAATCCGGACTTCTCGGGGACTGGGTTGGTCCAGATTCACAGGCAGTTACCTTTTAAGTTCAAATTTAAGGAGAATAAAGATGAGATGAACAGGTATATTTTGATACTTTATTAACAAAACATTTTTTTCTTATGAAATATAAAGTGAAGAAAAAAAATAAATATTTATTTGTTTATTTCTGTGACTTATGTGGCACTTGCGCATGCACACACGCACACAAAAGTCTGCTAAATTTTAAAAGTTTGAGAGTTTTCGAGGTCTGGATTCTCGGGTGGTCCAGATTTCTGACATTGGATTTTTGGACTTTTACTGTATTGCCATTCTGGACCTAAGCTATAGAGAAATTCATCATTGACTTATTTGGCCACTTCAGTTGACCAAATCTTGAAGGGTGGTCTTTCCTAATTGGAGGACTGAACTCTTCATCAAATAATGTATTTGTGTGGCGGTTCATAGACTTGGCTGCTTCAGCTCCTCTCTGTGATCACATCCTCCTGCTTCCACAAGATTGTATCTTGGCTGGTCTCTGTTGACCTCCACCTGTGTTGTTTACAGATGAATTTCCTGAGAGTCATCGATCCTCTATTCAGCAGGACCACGAGGAAAGGTTCTATGAAGACTTTTATAAGTAAGGATTTAATCTGATTGATTTTTTTTCCTCATTGTCGCCTATTCTTCTTAAAAATATAAAGATCCTCTAGAAAAATTGTCCAAAAGTATCTTTAAATATGTGAAGGCAATGTTCGCTGCTTTCAGTGAGAAACACAGTAGTTGTAGTGGGGGACGTGGAATTGACAAACTGATGAACAAATACTTTTGAGTCTGTTTTCACAAAGAAGGATCCAAATAACCTTCCAGAAATGCAAGGGCACCTAAAATCAAGCAAGGAAAGCAAACATTTCAGAATCAGGCCAAACTCTCCATCATATCCACTTTTCGCAGGGGCTGGTACCTCTGAGGTTCCCTGGTCTGTTCTTCCATTCTACCCACCCTTCTACCCCAAGGCGCCCCACAGTGTAATTGAATCCTGGATTTCCTCACCTCCAGATCACAATCAGTACAGATTAGCAAGAACATCTTCACCACAATCTCCATCAGCACCTGAGCACCACAAGGATCCATTCTTAACACTCTTCTCTACTCCTTTACACTTACAACTGCATGTTCAGTACGACAACACCTTGCGGATGATACCACTGGGCTGCATAAAAAGGGGCAATGAGTCAGCATATAGGAGGAGGATTGAAAACCTGGCTAAATGATGAGCTAACAACAGAGTGAAACAAAAGTCTGCAGATGCTGTGATTGTAGTAAAAACAGACAGAAACGCTGGAGGAACTCATCTGGTCTTTCAGCATCCACAGAAGGTAAAGATGTATTACTGGCGTTTCGGGCCTGAACCCTACTTCAAGGTATAAGCACAAAGCAGGTAGGCATCTCAATAAAGACTGAGAGAGAAAGGGGGAAGAATGGGAGGGTGAGGAGTCCAGACCAACAAACAAAAGGTGTTAATTGGATATGATAAAAGGAAAGAAGAGAATTGATTTTGGATCTGTGAAAGGAAACAGGAAAAGGGAAGAGAGAGAGGGAAACCGAACAAGAGGAAAGGAAACAAGGGGACAAAGATGGGGGGGTGGGATTTAATGGAAACAGGAGAAGTCGATGTTAATGCCATCCGGTTGGAGGGTACCCAAATGGAAGATGAGGTGTTGTTCCGACAGTTTGGTAATGGTCTCAGTCTGGCAGTGCATGAGATGTTAATGCCATCAACAACAATAACCTCTCACTCAATGTCACCAAAACCAAGAAGCTGATTATAGACTTTAGGAAGAGAAAACCAGAAATATACGACCCAGTGATCATTGGGGGATCAGACATGAAGAGGTGAGCAAAGTTAAATTCCTGGGAGTCACTATCTCAGAGGATCTTTCCTGGTCCCAGAATAATAATGTCATGGTGAAGAAAGCACATCAGCGCCTCCGCTTCATGAGTTTGCGGAAGTTTGGTATGAAATTGGAAAGCTTGGCAAACTTCTACAGATGTGTAATGAAAAGTGTGCTGACTGGCTGCATCACAGCCTGGTATGGGGGCACCAATACCTCTGAGTGGAAAGCCATTCAAAAGCCTTGCATAACCCAGTGTAGCTCAGGCAAAATTATCCCCATCTTTGAGAATATACACATGGAAATTTGCCATCAGAAAGTAGCAGCAATCATCAAGGATCCACACCACCCAGGACATGCTCTGTTCTCGCTGCTGCCATCAAGAGGTATCGGCACCACAAGACTCACATTACCAGGTTCAGGAGCAGCTGCTACCCCTCCCCCATCAGACTCCTCAACAACAAACTCAGTCAGAGACTCGTTTAAGGATTCTAACTTTGCATCTTATTTATTACTAATTTTTTTTCTGTTATTGCACAGTTTGTTTACATTTTTATTTACATTTCTCTCATTTGTATAAGTATCTTTTCTTGATTACAGTTTACACTACTGATAAGTAGAAATTCAGCCTGGCTCACAAGAGAAAGAATCTCAGGGTTGTATGTGATGTCATGCATGTTCTCTGACCATAAATCTGAATTTGAATTTGTACCTTGCTGAATGGGTGGAGGAGAACCGGTGGGTGTGGTATGTTTTAATTTTTCAGAACATCTTTCCAAGAGGTCTACGTAAGAATCACTGTGAATTCTTGAATTGAAAGGTCCTCTGCAAGTGGGGAAGTTATGACAACCATCCTTTCTGCTAGTCGAAAGCCTCTCAGCTGCCATCCTGAAGGAAGGGCCAAGCTGCAAAGAGCTGGCAATGTGATAAATAGCCCCATGGATTGGGCTGGTAGAAGTAGCATCTCCAGATGGAATTAAGGCTGGTGGGATCTGCTTCTGGCTTGCTGACCCAAAATAGAAGATGAGGATAAATGGATTCTTTTCTGAGTGGCAGGAGGAACTGATGAGATAACCACAGGGATCAGTGCCAGGACTCCCAACAACACTGGACAATAATTTTTTTCAAAAAGTTTGCTTCCTGAAAACAAAATGAGGATTATTAATGACAACTTCAAGATAAATGCAAAGATAATTTTAGATTTGCTGTATCACATAGGAAGTCAGAGAAGCATTAAATTAACTTTTATTGAATTTAGCATGTTTCATTGCATAATGCTGCTGGCAACATTGTGTAAATTCGACTAACTATAAAATGTTCTGCTGCTGAATTTAGTGTTGTACTCAGCCTCTGATGTCTCTCGTGTCAGTGTCCAACAATAGCCAGCCAGCATTGATGCATTCCAGTTGCCCTGATACCACTTTTCCATCGTCGCAATGTCCTGGTGAAATCTTTCACCATGTTCATTACTAACTGCACCAAGATTAGGGAAGAAATCCAAGTGTAAATGCAGAAAATGAATTTTCAATAACACATTCATGGTTTTGTATGCTTGAAGTAGACAAAATATGACAGGAAATCACAGAGGTTATAGCTTCTAGTCTGTGTTGAACTATTATTTTGCCTCATCCCTCAAATTGCACCTAGTCCATAGCCCTCCATACCCATCCCATCCATGAACCCCCATTCACCACTTCATCTGGCAGCTTGTTCCACACTCTCTGTGTGAAGTTGACCCTCATGTTCCCCCTAAACCTTTCCCCTTTCATTCTTAACATGTATCTCACCTACCCTCAGTGGATAAAAGCTTTCCTACATTTACTCCATCTATCCCCCTCATAATTTTAAATACCTCTATCAAATCTCCCCTCATTCTTCTACGCTCCCGGGAATAAAGTCCTAACCTGTTTAACCTTTCCCTGTAACTCACTTCCTGAAGACCCAGCAACATCCTAGTAAATCTACTGTGCACTCTTTCTATCTTATTGATTGTTGTTCCTGTAGTTAGATGACCAAAACTGCACACAATACTCAAAAATTCACCTCACCAATGTCTTATACAACTTTACCATAGCATCTTAGCTCTTATACTCAGTACTTTGAATTATGAAGGCCAATATGCCGAAAGCTCTTCTTACAACCCTATCTACCTGTGACACCACTTTCAGGGAGTTATGTATCTGTATTTCCAGATCCCTCTGTTGTACCGCACTCCTCAGTGCTCTACCATTTGCCATGCATGTCCTTTCTTGGTTTGTCCTTCCAAAATGCAATGCCTCACATTTGTCTGGATTAAATCCCACAGCCATTTTTCAGCCCATTTTTCCAACTGGTCCAGATCCCTCTGCAAGCTTTGAAAGTCTTCCTCATTGCCCACCACGACTCCAATCTTTGTGTCATCTGCAAACTTGCTGATCCAATTTACCATATTATCAACCAGATCATTGATATAGACAACAAACAACAATGGACCCAACACTGATCCCTGAGGCACACCACTAATCACAGGCCTCCAGGCTGAGAAGCTATCATCCACCACTACTCTCTGTCTTCTCCTGTCCAGTCATTGTCGAATCCAGGTCAGAACTTGACCATGAATACCAAGTGTCTGAACCTTCCTGACTAACCTCCCATGTGGAACGTTGTCAAGAACCTTACTCAAGTCCATATGGACAACATTCGCAGCCTTTGTCAACTTTCCTGGTAACCGCTTCAAAAATCTCAGATTCATTAAACACAACCTATCACGCACAAAGCCATGTTGACTATCCATAATCAGTCCTTGGCTGTCCAAATAATTGTATATCCAATCTCTTAGTAGTAGGTAAATTACTGGAAGGTGTTCTGATGTCAGGCTCACCAGCCTATAATTTCAAGAGTTATTTTTAAAGCCTTTTTTAAAACAACGGAACAACTTGAGCTATCCTCCAGTCCTCTGGCACCACACCCGTGGCTCAGGACATTTTAAATATTTCTGCCAGATCCTTTATCTTCTAAACTGACCTTAAGGTGAGTTTCATGATCAGCAACCCGAAATCCATAAAATACACCCAAAAGTGTTCAGAAACCAAAATCTTTGTTGTCCAGCGTTATCTGAATGATGCAAGATTGATCCATAAGGATGTACAGTGATATCTGAGTATGCATGTGCATCTGTCAATGAAGCAAGTGGTTAAGAAAGCAAATAACATGCTCTCCTTGGTGCAGGAACAGATACATGTTCCTGCAATTGTACACATTTGCAATGTGCCCCCTCTCTCTTTTGTGAGAGAGGGGGAACATCTTTAGTGTGTCTTTTTCATCTCATTATCTGAAGAAGAATGTTCTTGCTGTGGAGAATATACAGAGAAGGCACATCTATCTGATCCTTGGGATGGCAGGACTAATGTAAGAAGAGAGAGTGGGATGATTGGGCTTTTTTCATTAGCGATCAGATCGTAAGAAATGGGAGCAGCAGTCTGCCATCTGGCCCGTCGAACCTGCTCCACCATTCAATAAGGTCGTGGATGATTTGGCCGTGGACTGAGCACCACCTACCAGTCTTTTCCCCATAATTCACCAAAAATGCAAAAATCTATCTGTCTAAAATATATTTAATAAGGTTATATTTTGTATTTGTGTTTATTATATGCATGTGTGTTTGTGTATTTTATATATATATATATATATATATATATAGATGTATATTGTGTGTGAAATATTGTAACTGACTGCTACAAAGAAACACTCGCAGTGTGGGAGGTTAAGCTCTGAGATTTATTGAGGCTGGAAAGGCTCCTTTTATACAGTTGGAATTCCTGCCGTTTGTTTGATTGGCTGACATCAGCCACTTGAATAACAATAGCAGGCGGGAACATTCTTGCATGCGAATACCCTTCTTCCCAGCCTGTTATTGATCTGTTAGCTGGGCAGCTTGGCCATTTTAGGGCTGTTGGTCTTGTACTGCTCCAGCTTTCAACTGCACCAGCTCACTGTGTCAAGGGACATGTTACAGTGTGTTATGCTGCTGTTTCTTTCTTTGGCTTGGCTTCGCGGACGAAGATTTATGGAGGGGGTAAAAAGTCCATGTCAGCTGCAGGCTCGTTTGTGGCTGACAAGTCCGATGCGGGACAGGCAGACACGATTGCAGCGGTTGCAGGGGAAAATTGGTTGGGTGTTGGGTTTTTCCTCCTTTGCCTTTTGTCAGTGAGGTAGGCTCTGCGGTCTTCTTCAAAGGAGGTTGCTGCCCGCCAAACTGTGAGGCGCCAAGATGCACGGTTTGAGGCGTTATCAGCCCACTGGCGGTGGTCAATGTGGCAGGCACCAAGAGATTTCTTTAGGCAGTCCTTGTACCTTTTCTTTGGTGCACCTCTGTCACGGTGGCCAGTGGAGAGCTCGCCATATAACACGATCTTGGGAAGGCGATGGTCCTCCATTCTGGAGACGTGACCCATCCAGCGCAGCTGGATCTTCAGCAGCGTGGACTCGATGCTGTCGACCTCTGCCATCTCGAGTACTTCGACGTTAGGGATGTAAGCGCTCCAATGGATGTTGAGGATGGAGCGGAGACAACGCTGGTGGAAGCGTTCTAGGAGCCGTAGGTGGCTACCGCATGATGTGCTGACTCGGTCTCCGCGGTGGCAGGCCGCCACGAAATGCGTGTGTGTGTGTGTCCACCTGTATATGTTTTTGTTATTTACACATATACATACCCCTTCCCCCCCCCCCCCCCCCCCACCAACACACACACATCCCCACCCCCTTTCGATTATCCAAAATGGTTGGGTCCAGGCCGATGTCAGACAAACATTTTTTTGGTTAACTGGTCATTTTTTTAAAACAGCCCAGTGCCAACAGCAAATCACTTATATCAATGTTTAAACAACAAACAAGGGGAGGCTTTTTAAGCATTAAAATAATGTTTAATTCTCACCAAAAAAATGCTGCCTGCAACACCTCCACCAATCATCGACACCTCCAAACTGCAGCTGCCAATCCCTGACATGTCTCCAACACTGCTGTTGATTCCTGGGGAGACTTCCCAGGCCGGTGGAACACTCACTGGCTAGTCAGTGGACTCCTGTCTCCCCATCACTGGAGCTCCCAAGTCCTGACTCCGATTCCTCCCCTAGGCCTACTACACAAGCATACCAGGGAGTCTGGTGTGTGTATGGGATAGTAGGCTGGGGGAGGGGGTTCAGAGTCGGCGATGGGAGCTGTGGTGAGCAGAGGAAGGAGGGGAGGGAATGGCATGGAGTCCAAGGTCCCCGCTCCTACCCAGGAGACCACTCTCCTCGATGATGCCAGGACAAGGGATTCTTCTGACCGCTTGCGGCTCGGAGATTGTGGCAGACAGTTTGAAAGGGAGAGTTGGAGAGAAAAGTCAATAGGGGAAGGTAAAGAAGAAATGGAAAGAGAGAGGGGAGGGAGTTACCTGAAACGAGGACAATCGTCATTCTAATTTCATGTTGGGTGAAATTTTTTTCAGCCTGTGAGGCCAATTCAGATCCAAAAAAATTTCAGATAAATGAGGATTTTGGATTTGTTTCGGATTTCCTCATTTATCCAAAATTTTTTTAAATTTAAGAAATTTCAGATAATCGGAGTTGTACCATGTGCGTGTGCATATTTTACATATATAAAAAATTTGACTATTGCACTCGTAAATACGGTGTGTGTACTTTTTGATTAATGAAACTGATGCAAATTAGCAGTTTAAAAACTACATACATTAATAAATATTATGTACATGCATTTCTTAATATTTATATCAAACTTTTATAACAAAATGTGAACATAAGAGTAAAAAGGTGTGTGTAATTTCTTTTTCAAGTCTTGAAGCTCTCAAACACCTGCAGTTTATCGAATAAGCAGGTTTGACCACCATGTGGCTATCGGGTAACCTCGGTCTGAGATGTCTAAAATTCTGTATATGTCTGAAATACTGATGGAATACCATGGGGTTCAGTGCTTGGACCCCAGCAATTCAGGATATGTGTTAGTCATTTAGATGACCGAAGTAAATGAAATGTGTTTGCAGATACTATAAAGATAGATGAGAGGATGAACTGTGGGGAAAATTCTTCAACCAATGAATGATAAACCCGTAGAATTCTGTACATTTTGAGGTCTAATCATTGAATATATTCAACAAGGATTGGGATGTACAGCCAGTCCCCAGGTTAAGAACCTTTTGACTTATGGACAACTCGTACTTATGAACAGACTGCGTGACTTCCTTGTGGATTAGCTTGAGTAAGGAGAATGCCATCCGCTATTTTAACTCTGATCATGTTGCCGTTAACACTGTGTTGAGCATGCCTACTTCAAGAAATTGGCTCCAGTAGTTTTATGTGCATAGAAAAGTAAAATATATACTATGACAAACATTTGACTGACGCTAAATAAGAACTGTGTGCACCTGTTCCGACTTGCCTACAAATTCAACTTAAAGACAGATCTCAATTGTAACCCAGGGACTCCCCTGTAATTTGAATGGTTTAAGAGACCAAAGGATATTGGAAGCAGGAAAGGATATTGAATTTGAATGATCTGCCACGATTACAGGTCGAATGGTCAGTTACCGGTCCTATTTTCTGGTTTATCTGCCCAGAATCAGCATTAGTGCTGGTCTCGAGTGATTCCACATAGTTGATTGCCGAGTGTGGAATTTGTCTTGTGAGGGTGATTGTTAAAAAATTCAGTGTGGGAGAGAATCTCGCTGAGAAGTACAAGATTATGATAAATCCACAGTAGGTGGATAATGCCATCATTAGGTGACTGAAGCACAGTTTAACACTGAGTATCCCATTACTGTTGGTCTTGGTGTGTGGCCATTGGGTGAAGATAAACCTGGAAGCCACAATCTGGGTGGATGCGTTCTCTCCTAATGTCTCTTTTAAATCGAATGTTGATGCTTTTCATGCAAATAATCCAGAGTCTACCTTTGTGAATGATCTCCTCAGTCAGTGGTGATTTAGTTTAATTTTGTCTCTTTGTTTTCTAACCGTTGCTTTTCCACTTTCCAAAGAGTTGTAGCTCAGAATGAAAGGCGGGAAGAGTGGACGTCACTACTTACAATGATTAAAAAGCTCTTCATCCAGTATCCAGTGCTCGTGCGATTGCAAGAAGCAGGTAACGATTTGAATTGGGGACAATAACTCCACAACTGCTGTTTTCAGTGGGAACATTTCCAGACTAACAGGGGCATGCAGTCCAATCTTGAAACTGCATGTCGAGTACCCATGACCTAAACCTAGAGTCACTTTTCCATTCATTTATAATCTAACTTCTGAGAAGTCCTTACATACTTAGAATATAAGAAATAGGAGCAGGGGTAGGCCATCCGAGTCAGTTCTGCCATTCTCTGAGATCATGGCTGATCTGATGATCGGCTTATCTTCACTAACTGCCTTTTTCCCCACATCCCTTCATTCCCTACTATGTAAAAATCTATCCTACCTTGTCTTAAAAAATATATTTACTGAGGTCGCCTCCATGGCTTCAATGGGCAGCAAATTTTACAGATTTACCACCTTCTATCCTCCTCATCTCCGTCCTAAATATCCTACCCTGAATCTTGAGGCTATGTCCCCCATTTTTGGTCTCCCCCACCAATGGAAACAACTTACCATAAATGTTTGAGTATAATGTGAAAAATTTGAGCTCAAAGTGGGGGCAGGGTCTCATTATACACGAGGTTTAATATTAAAAAGTTTTTCTGCCAGATTTAACGATAAGCAAGATTATCAGCAGCCGCCTTCATTGACGGCAACACGACTCGGGGGGGGGGGGGGGCGGGGTGAGGGGGAGAGATGGCAGCGCAACTCGGGCGGGCAAGGGGGGGAGAGACACCAGTGCGACTTTGGCAGGTGAGGGGAGAGAGAGAGAGATGCCAGCGCAAGTCAGGCAGGCGAGGGGGGGGGGGAGACGGCAGCGCGAATCAGGTGTGTGGGGGGGGGGGGGAGAGAGACGCCAGCGTGAATCGGGCGGGCAAGGGGGGAGAGACAGCAGCACGACTCGGACAGGCAAGGAGGGAGAGATGCCAGCACGACTCGGGTGGGGGAGGGGTGAGAGACGGCAGAGCGACTGGTGGGTGAAGGGGGGAGAGAGAGACGCCAGCGTGACTCGGGCGGGCAAGGGGAGGGGGGTCTTATTAGACACAGGGGTAAAAATTTTCCTCCTTTTTCCCAACAAAAATGGGAGGGGGTCGCACTATACACGAAATGCATTATACACTAATATTTACGGTACTCTCTCTTATCTATGCTTTTCATAATTTTATATGTTTCTATAAGATTCCCTTTCACTCTTCTAAATTCCTTGTCTTTATCTTGTGAAACTTTGGGAGGGATTTTTCATGAAGGTAAGGTGTTTCAGTATTGTGCCCTTATTTGTTCCCCAAAGGCATCAAACGTTCCCAAGACAGAATACCTTGGGGAAAGTTCACAGCCCTGTTAATTATTTTTTAAACTTAAATTTAGAGACACAGCATGGTTGTAGGCCCTTGTGGCCTATGAGCCCATGGCAGCCAAATGCACCCATGTGACCAATTACCCTATGAACCCCGTACATCTTTAGATCCTAGGAGGAAACCAGAGCACCCGGAGGAAATGTATGTGATCGCACATATAAACTCTTTGCAGACAGAGGCGGATTCAATGCTGTAATGGCATTGTGCCCACCGCTTCTCGGTGCTTTGGCCTAGTTTTGTGTTTCTGTAGAGCCAGTTGTTCAGCTGAGGGAGATCTGCCTTACATGGACTTCAAGGTCAGGGAATGTTCCAGCGTTCTGAGTGAGTGAGGCCATCAGTCATCACTCACTGGGAAGTGGAGCCGTTTCAAAGTGGAGTCCTTCACTCCATGAAAAAGGAAGCACTTGTTTACACCAGGGCAGCATTACATCCTAAATGCTGAGGGAAGTTTGACATTTTACGGTGCTGTCTCTGGAGTAGAAAGTGGTACTTGTATTAGGCACCCAGCTGCACCCATGGTAAAGTTACTCCAGGAATTTGTTAGACTCTTCCTAAAGAGAGGGAAAATTTTAAAAAAAACATAGGTAACATAGGAAGTAGGAACAGGAGTAGGCCAAAAATGGCCCATCGAGCCTGCTCCGCCATTCAATAAGATCATGGCTGATCTAATTTATGACCTAACTCCACCTACCTGCCTTCTCCCCATATCCCCTAATTCCTCTATCATGTAAAAATTTATCTAACCGAATTTTAAATATGTCTAATGAAGCAGCCTCAACCACTTCCCTGGATAGAGAATTCCAAACATTCACTACTCTCTGGGAAAAACTATTTTTCCTCATTTCTGTCCTAAATCTACTCCCCCGTAATCTTGAGACTGTGTCCTCTCATTTTAGTTTCCCCGGCCAGCTCAAAAAACCTTCCTACATCTATCCTAGCCATATCCTTCATAATCCTATATGTTTGTATCTGAACTCGAGTGAATACAATCCTAGACGATTTAATTTTTCATCATAAGTCAACCCCTTCATCCCAGGGATCAACCTATTAAACCTCTGGACGTCTCCAAAGCCAAATATCCTTCCTCAAATATGGAGACTAGAACTGGACACAGTACTCCAGGTCCGGTCTCACCAGTACCCAATACAGTTGCAACATTACCTCCGTACTTCTGAATTCAATTCCTCTAGCGATGAAGGCCAACATTCCATTTTCCCCCTCTTAATAACCTGCTGCACCTGCAACCTAACTTTTTGTGATTCATGCACAAGCACTCCCAAGTCCCTCTGAACAACAGCATGCTGTAGTTTTTCACCCTTTAAATAATATTCAGCTCTTTTATTTTTCTTGCCAAAGTGGATAACCTCACACTTACTAACATTGTACTCCATCTGCCAGACCTTTGCCCACTCATCCAGCTTAACTATATCCCTCTGCAGACTCTCCACATCCTCATTACAATTTTGTGGAGTGCCTTTTCGAATATCCCACAGTTTTACAACCCATGAAGTTTCTCAGAACTTGTGTGGGAGTTTAGCATTCATCTGATCTTCAAACAGCCTTGTTTTTCTGTGTGTTCTTTGGTGTCAGGTATGAGAAGTCTTTACCCCCAACCTACTAACAGTGGGAAGGGCTGCAGCCTGAGTCAGAATGACCTCCTGCTGAGTGACTCCATCTATGAGATGCTCATGTGTTCTTCCAACTGACCGAGGTCCAGAGTGCAATGGTGTGAAACATTACCTCAGGGGAAAGCTAAATGGTATTAAGCAACTTTGGACAAGTTCTGCCCACACAAGAGACTGCAGGCTTTGAAATCAGGAGCAAGCTGGACCCTCTGCCCACCCCCCTCTTTGGTCCCAACCCTCCATCACCTCTCCTTTAATAGCTTCCATTAACCACCATTGTCTCTTTCTCTTAACAGCTTTGAGTACCAGCAGGCTTTGTCTCCACATATCCCAACCCCCAACCTCCATCCCCCACACCTCTGCCTCCAGCCATCTCCAACTCCCCTCTGATGATGAGGGTGCAGGTAATAGATTCAAAGAGACAATTCTGGGCACGTGTTAGTAGAAATCTGGAATTTACTTACAAACAGGATACAGCATCCCAGCACACAAACTGATCTTGCTAGAATGCAGATTACCTGTGCTTCAAGTGCCAGAGAAGGGTATTGAGAACTGTTGAGGGTTAAAACAAGATGTACTTGACACCCCTCCCTTGATGTACAGGCACGGCCAATGGATTAGAAAAGCGATCTTGCTAACCTGCGAATGAATGTTAAACGAGTGGGAATGGATCTGCAATGCCAGTCTGTATCCCTCCGTGAAAGCCCAATAAGTGTGGTGGATTCTGCATTTATTTCTCAATACTTTTTCTATTCGATTTGATTGGAACTGAATGAAGCCCATGCTCGTGGTTTTCCTTGGTCTACCCTGAGCAGCTATGGGGTTGAATTTGATTTTACCACTGAGAGTGAGTACTGCGTTGGGAACGTTGGGTGGACCAGTGGCCTGCCCAGTCTAAGTGTTACTTCCAGATTTGTGGGCTGCAGTAATCACCTGTTCTGATGGGCGAGGAATCATAAAGCTTTTGTCATCCAGCCACTTGCACTTCTGCTTTTATTCCTTCCTTAGATGGTTTTCCTCGTGGTCAGAACTCTACCGCAGCCCAAGGGAACTACTTGGAGGCCATCAACCTCTCCTTTAACGGTGCGTTTTTGTGTGCTCTTTGGAGGGGGCAAATCAGAGTGAAGTGGATGGGCTGAGGAATTGCAGGATGAGGTGGTAGCCCAGTTAGCTCAGGAATGCTCTTGGATGACAGAGGAGGGCTGCAGTTGTACATCATGCTGAACTGGATAGGAGGAAATCAGCCTGTTTCCCCATCTCCTGATTGCTGTCAAGGGTCTACTGGAGTGAATTTGGGTAAAGCAGATTATGGAGTCCTATTCGTACAGCACAGAAACATGCTGTTCAGCTCACCGCTTTTGTGCTGACACTCAAATACCTCCCAACACCACTCACCTAATCCCACTTTTTTCCTGTATCCCCATGAACTCTTTCCCATCTCACCCACCAGAGCCCCCCCCCCCCCCCCCAATCCTTGTTTCTTCTTCCACCAGTGGCAACAGACTGCATCCAACGTGTGAGGAAACCGGGAGAGCTGAGAAGAAACTCACGCAGTCACAAGTAGATAGGTCCAGACTCCACACAGGAGGTCAGGGTGGAGAGCTGTCAGGCAGTTTTGATAAATTCTGCACCACTTTGCTGTCCAAATTGTAATGTCTGAAGTGGGAATTGACCCACACCCCTGCTGCATCACCAGAAGGCACTAATCAATGACAATGGCAAGCTCATGAGTCTGGTGGCCTAGCCACTTGATCATTGGGTGTACTGGGGCGTAAATCATGTATCACAGAAATTTGCGTGGCTTTGCATTGAGCATGGTGCCATTAATTTTGCTTTTTGGGTTCTGTGGATGGAACTATTGTGGGAGCAAGAACACAGTGAGTGTGAAACAAGAAAGCATTTGCTCGTTGCTAAAGTGAAATCTAGAGGGAACTTGATACTCCATGAAGGACTGCAGTCATATCCAGCACCACCTCTAAACTTTCCTGCCCTCTTTCCCCCATCACCAACACCACCACTAATTTGGGCTCTAGACAACCAATTTTTTTCCAAAAAGTTTGCTCCTGAAAGAAAATTGGGGGGGATTATGATAGACAACTTCGAACTGAACATCAAGATAATTTCAGATTTGCTGCATCATGTTGGAAGTTGGAGAAACCTTAAATTAAAGTTTACTGAATTCAGCATGTTTAATCGCATCATGGTGTTGGGACATTGCATTAGTTCAACTGACCCAAAAATGTTTTGCCACTGATTTTCATTTGTACTCAACGTCTGATCCTTCTCGTGTCAGTGCCCAACAATAGTCGGCCAGCATTGATGGATTTCAGTTGCCCTGAAATCGCTTTTCCATGGTCGCAATGTCATGGTGAAACTTTTCCCCATTTTCCTTACTGACTGCACCAAGATCAACAGGGAAAGAGTCCAAGTGCAAATGCATGAATTTTCAATGACAAGGTGCATTTTGTGGTTTTGTATGCTTGAAAGTAGACTTAAAATATGCCAGGAAATCACAAAAATAGGTGATAGCTAAAAAAAGGTACATGATAGGAAAGTTTTAAGGTGATTTTCGTGACCAGCAGCCCAATCTTCATTGTCCATTGTACTTCAGGGTTGGTTTTGGAGAGTAAAGGCAGATTAAATCCTGTATGGTGCTATCACAATTAATGTGCTTTGAATGTGAACCCAAAGAGTATTTTAATCAGACTTGACAGTGCTAATGAGGAGTGTAGCATTTGGGAATATCCAGCAACAAGGTCTGTCTCCACTCGTCTTTGATTATCAAGTTCAAGTTCATTATCGTCTGACTGTACATACACAAACAGACAAAACCGTGTTTCTCCGAGCCATGGTGCACGCATATAGACAGTACATGATAACCACATGTATACATAAAGGTATAATTTAAAATAATTATTTAAATGTTTTGGAAAGATTTACTTGGTTACGGGACACTGTTCATCAGTCTCACAGCCAGTGGGAAGGAGCTGTTTGCCAACCTGGCAGACCTGATTTTGATGCTTCTGTACCTCTTTCAGTGGTGGTGGGAGTCAAAGTGGCGGTGGGATTCAGAAACTCCACCCCACGTGGTTACAAGGTTCATTTACTACTGGCTGACTGTTCTCTGAAGGTGTGGGGTTTCCATAATTTCTTTGTGCCTTTGTGTAAAGTCTCAGCATGTCTGTGCTTCTTGACATTGCCCTGTTAATCTGTGTGCTTGTGCTGGACGTTCAGAATTTGGTTGAAATTATCCAACCTCTTTCCTGGTCCCAGAAGGTGCTCTGATCCTACGTATCGCAATAATCCAGTGAACTCCCAACCCACAGAAAATTCAAGAAATTGATTTAATGTATCAGAAGTAATTTGTCCCCGATTCCTGTTCCGTGTGTTTGTGTTTAATGCCAAATCTTTCCTCTGCTCATTTAGTGTTTGACAAGCATTACATCAACCGAAACTTCGACCGCACCGGGCAAATGTCCGTCGTTATCACGCCAGGTGTAGGAGTGTTTGAAGTTGACCGGCTACTGATGATTCTTACCAAACAGCGGATGATTGACAATGGTGAGCTCTGCTATTGGAGAAAGCTTGTGTGTCTCTTGAGTGTGGCGAATTTGCTTCACAGAATCCATCAATGGGAAATGCCCCAAACAGTTCTTCCAGGAGAAGCAACACTTGTGAATATGCAGTGGTTATTGACTTCATCCATTGCTCCCAATGTGGCCTTCTCCACATCGGAGGGGCTGGATGCAGACGGGGGAGAAATTGCTTTGCTGTGCACCTTCACTCTGCCTGCTGCAGTGTCGGGACCTTCCAGTGGCCAACAACTTCTTATCCGTCCATGTACAGCCAGGTTGAGGCCTCGTGCAAATTGGAGGAACCTCTCCTTATATTCTGCCTGAGCAGTCTCCAACCAAATGACGTCAATATCGACCTCCCATTTGCAGTCCCACTCCCTGTTCTCTTGCTTTCCCTCATCCCTCTGACTCCCTTTCTCCTGCTCCCCACCGCTTTTGCTATCCTTTCTCCTCTCAGAGGAGCCCTCTGCCCCCTCTCCATCACCTCTCGGTTCCTTTCTCTTCTTCCCCCTCCCACCTGCATCCATCTATCACCTGCAAGTCTTTGCTTCTTCCTCTTCCCCTCTCTCCCCTCGCTAACCACCTTCTTATTGTGGCTTCTGACTCATTTTTCGGCACATCTCAGGCCCGAACTGTGGAGTGCTACAACCTCCAGTATTCTTTGAACAGTTTTGTGTGTTATGTTAACAAAGGCAAGTCTTTTCAATAACTACTAATCTTTAATGGATCTATGGCTAAGCACTCCAAGGTCTGTCTCACCACACTTCTCAGTGTCCTCCCATTATTTGTGTATTCTTTGCTACACATGTTGCACTTCCCCAGACACATCAGCTCACAGTGTCTGGATTAAATTCCAATTGTGCTTTTCTGCCCAACCAACTAGACCCTTTCCATCTTCCTGCAGCCTAAAGCTTTTGTCTTCACTGTTAATCACACCACTGATGAGTGCATCATCTGCTGCAAGGTTCTTCATCATGCTCCCTAAATTTTAGTCTAAGTCATTACAAATAATAAGGGATGAGCCTGAATCCAGTGAAGACGACTGGGAACAGTTTTATCTATCCAATTTCCCTCTCTGTCTACTTTAGTGAGGCTTTGGCCTCAACCTGAAGGAGCTGCGTGCGTGCGTGCGAGCGTGCCCGCCCGCCCGCCCGCCCCATGTGTTACTCTACCAATGAAGATTCATTGGCACTTTCCCCTTTTCATTCTTGATAGTGTTTCCTTAAAGAATTTATTTCTGCTGCACAGGTATTGGCGTCGACCTGGTGTGTATGGGTGAGCAGCCTCTTCATGCTGTGCCATTGTTTAAGGTGAGCAAGCCAGTGAGTCATGGACTGTGTCAGGTTCTAATCTGGGCACAAGGTGCAAACACTTCCAAGCTCAGTGATCTGCTGAGGTTCCAGATTTCATGTAAGCCATGGTATGACCAAAACAAAAAGGGGCTAAATTTCAAATGCAGAGGTAATTTTTGTCGATGGAATAGCCCCCCCGAAGGGGCCTAGTTGCTCTGGAGACCCCTTCTACCCTTGTGCTTTCTGCATTTCAGTCAGGAGCATATTTAGACAGCTAGTAGGTTCTGCTGATGAGAAATCCAGCTCTGCGCAGCCTGTTTCTCCCAAGCCTTGGTCTGGTCAACAAGCATCTGTTTTCGGATTTGTGTATGTAGTCTATAATCACTGACACAAAAGCTGTTTGTATAGACAGTCCTCAGAAAGCGTCAGATCTGGTTATTCAGTCCCTCCATTTGAAAGTCAGAGGCACTTACTATTGCTGACGAGTATCACAATTACATCTACTCACCTTTGCCTTATAAAGCCTTGCAGTCCCAGTGCTGAGACTACACTGCCACCCCCTGCGCTGATAGCACTGCCCCCCTGTGTTAACCATGCCTCACACCCGTCCCCCCCCCACACTGACCTTCGTTCCTCCAGCGCCAACTGTGCCTCCCCTCTATGCTGACCAATACACTGACCGTGCCTCCCCTCCCAGCTGACCGCTATGCCCCCCCCCCCCCCCACCGCTCTAACCGTTATGCTGACCATGCTGCCCTATTTTCTCATTGTGAACTATCTTTTCCAACAGCTCCACAATCGAAGTGTCCCAGGGGATCCCCGTCTGGGCGATGACTACAACATTCCCCACTGGATCAACCACAGGTAGGTGGTCTTTTCTCTCACTCTATGATGGGCATTGCTGTGATTAGGGAATAAAACAAACACTACCAGTCCCCTGGCTCTGCATCAGCTCCTCCTCTCTCAGAAGGTTCACGGTTGAAGGCCATGGATCTGAGTATCACTCTGGAGAGTGGAGCCAATGACGCATGGCAGCACACAATGCAATACTGGGTGCTGCACCGTCAGAGGTGAGGTATTAAACCAAGGCCATTTCTGTCTTCTTAGGTGGTGGTTTAAAATGCATTTCAAATGACAGCATCCTCCCTGATGCATTGTGCAAAATATTTAGATCTCAACCAATATCATATGGATTATCTGGTGCATTGTTATTGGTGGGAATTTGCTGGACTTGAATCTGTTCCTGCATATAGGATCAGATATGACGAAGAGCCCAGGCCTGAATTGTTGGTTTCCCTTTACTTCCTATGGATGCTGCGTGACCTGCTGAGTTTCTGAGTGTATTGCACTGGACTCCAGGATCTGCAAACATTCTTCTTTAGCCATGTTCCTGTATATTCTCCTTGACTGCAGTGACCACACTTTGGACAGCCTTTGTGCACTGAAACATAGTTTCTGAACAAAAGCATGTTCTTATCTTTCTGCCCCTCTCCCTGAGCTATTCAGTACAAAATCGGGGAGTCTGCCTCCTGCTGGCAGCATTCTGTGAAGGCCTCATGGACCTCCTGCTGAGCCACCCAGCACCAATGTCAAGGGAAAGGCTCCCCAGCATTGGAGTTCCCCACCACACCAACAATGGTTAAAGTAGGATGGAATGGGGATGTGGGACTGGAATTAAGTAAGTAGCGGTGAGATGTGAGAAATAAATGGGGAAGGAGAGCAGGTGAGTACTTGGGTCAGGAGTCCAGCTGGTTTGGAACCTCCAGTCTATTGCAAGTTGCACCAAAAGAACCCACTCCCACTTGGCTTAGACCCATTAATTTTGCCCAACACACCACCCTTTCCTGTATTTGCTCATGTTCCAGAAATCTGGCTTTTACCCTAAGGGAATTGTATCCCATCTTGACAGTGTTCCAACGCTTACACTGTGGTTTTGAGCCAATGATTGTGGTGAGCAGGGTGAGGAAGTGGCGTCACTAGGGATGGAGTCACCCAGTATGGTGTCACTCATGGTATCAGCACCTCTCACCCCCCCCCCCCACCCCCATGGACCTCCTCCCATACCAGACCTTACAGAATCCTTAATGTTTTTGTTACTCGTGAATCATAATTCTCGTAATGTAATGAGATGAGTAATGTAATGGGATGAGAAATGTAATGAGTAGTGAGATAAATCACTAGCAAAATTAGTTGCAACATTATTAGTAATTGAGCAGAAGGCTTTTTTGATTTTTCTCCTTCTTTTCCTTGAATTACTACATTCTCAAAAATAATATTGATCTAAGTTCACAAATTCAAATGACCACAATATTGTAGCAAAAACACCAGAACATTTGAAAAAAGCAGCGAATATAAAAACACCAGCAGCAACGAAAACCCCAGCGTGTGGTTTTAGCGCGTGCGGACGAAACCGTGTGATTTGAAGCGTTGATGGAATTGCAGAATAATGGCAGCTCTGGCCAGACAGAGCACTTTAGAAGGTTCAAAAAGGAAATTAGCATCGAGTTTTAGCCTTGTAGGTGTATTGATACATGTAAGCTGGATTTAATAAAACTTTTTGTGTTATAACTATTATAACTAACTACAGGGGATATTTTTAATAAGAAATAATAAATTTCTGCTGAAACACTGCACAAAAATTTTAGAGAAAGACATTTTGCTGTCAGCCCCCTCTGATGGTGTCACCTGGTGCAGTCCGCAACCCCCTGGTGACACCAATGGCGAGAGGGGGGAGTTGTGTGGAGAGGCAGAGACTAGAGTTGGCACCAGAGGTGGGGAGTATGCTGGTTCTCAGTCAAATTCAACCTAAATCTCCTGTGAAGAACTTGAGACCACTTGACGTTTATGATGTCAAAACTTCCAACTTATTACAGTCTTTGAGATTGGCAAAATCTACTTTGTTAGCAAATTGCTGTCAGACTGACACCTAATATTCTGTCTGGGTCTCTCCATGATGATGGCATTATCATCGACTATTCTGGTTTCTGTCTTCTCCATCCCTCTGTATCCTTTCATCCAGCTCTCCACCCCTTCTCTCTCCATTCAGAGAGCTACCCCCACCCCATATCACTTCTCAGCTTCTTTCTTGTGTGTCCTCCAGCCCATATCTACCATGAAGGGGTAGCCAAACCGTGCCTTTGACATATGATGTGCAGCTTGCAAAAATGTGTCGGCTGAGACAGGAATCGTGTGCGTTGGTGCTCACAATGGTAGATTTTGTGGGTGCGGATTGCGATTGAAAATATTCAGTAAGTGTGTAAATGTTGACTCCCCCTTCCCTCTCTATTTTTGGCCCCAGCCACCCACCCATGTAAGTTCCCAACGCCCCGACTGCAAACTCTTGCCAAGCTCCCAAAGCACTGACCACAGACTCTCGCCCAGGCCTGCCCATCTGAGCTCCTAACATCCCGACCACAGGCTTACCACCTCCCACCTACCCATCTGAGCGCCCAACACCCTCTCGCTCAGGCCCAAGCTGAACGCCCATTTGAGCTCCTGACACCCCAACCATAGACTTATCACCAGGTCCTCACCATCCACCTGACCGTGGGTGATCCCCACACCCTAAATGCAGACACCACCCAGTCCCGGTTGCCCACCACCATCCAAGAATCTGACGCCCCGACTGCATACTTACCACCTGGTCCTGGCCACCTGCCTGCTCATGGGAACACCCCAAACGATGCAGTTACCTATTGCAGTCAAAGATAGCATGTGTTTAATAGTCAGTGCGTTAAATTTTACCCTAAAAGTTGGTCCACAAAATTCGACTAATTCATGAGTATATACAGTATGTGTACTTTTGATTATTGAAAGTAATACAAATTAACAGTTTAAAAACTACATGCATGAATAATTATTATTGCATACATGTATTTCTTAATTTAAATTTTAAATTTAGACATACAGCACAGTAACAGCTGTCAGTACTCCCAGAATCAAATAAACAGTCAACAAGTTTCCCGTTTACCTTCACCTTCATCCTGAAATGTTTCAACCCATGGGGTTTGTCTTGATTGAGGATATAGACGTCAGGACGGGACCACGTGTCCTGCAGGAGTTTTCCCCTCATCACTGATTGTTCCGCTTGCGGTCTCTGAGGATGGAGAAGTGTCAAAAGAGTCATCTGTTCTCCAGGGAGTCATCAATTCGCAAAAAGTGAGGTTGCAGGTGCAGCAGGATATTAAGAAGGCAAATGGAATGTTGGCCTTCATCGCTTGAGGAATTGAATTCAGGAGTAGGGAGGTAATGTTACAACTGTATAAGGTACTGGTGAGACCGCACCTGGAGTACTGTGTCCAGTTCTGGTCTCCATATTTGAGGAAGGATATACTGGCTTTGGAGACAGTCCAGAGGACGTTTACTAGGTTGATCCCTGGGATGAAGGGGTTGATTTATGATGAAAGATTAAATCGTCTAGGATTGTATTCGCTCGAGTTCAGAAGAATGAGAGGAGATCTTATAGAAACATATAGGATTATGAAGGGTATGGATAGGATAGATGTAGGAAGGTTTTTTGAGCTGGCCGGGGAAACTAAAACGAGAGGACACAGTCTCAAGATTCGGGGGAGTAGATTTAGGACAGAGATGAGGAAAAATAGTTTTTCCCAGAGAGTAGTGAATGTTTGGAATTCTCTAACCAGGGAAGTGGTTGAGGCTGCTTCATTAAACATATTTAAAATTCAGTTAGATAAATTTTTACATGATAGAGGAATTAGGGGATATGGAGAGAAGGCAGGTAGGTGGAGTTAGGTCATAAATTAGATCAGCCACGATCTTATTGAATGGCGGAGCAGGCTCGATGGGCCATTTTTGGCCAACTCCTGTTCCTACTTTCTATGTTCCTATGTTCCTATCTCATCTTGTCCTTAGTGCCTGTCTTGTTCACCTTTCCTTTTCTAGCCTCTTGGCGCGAGTGGGGTGATAACTTCTGAGCTCGACAGGCTTTCACAAAATGCCCTTTTTTTAACATTTGCCACAGTCAGCTCGACAGGCAGGGCACATTGTGAGCAAATGCAGCGTCTGCCCACAGAAGTAGCACTTCCTGAAGTGGTTCCTTTGCGGCTGCTTGGTTACGTTCAGCAGCGGATCAACATCGCGTGAAACAGACTTTGAAGGAGTAACTTCAGCCCACCTTGTCCCCTAGGGCTTCAGCACTCCTCAGCGCTGCCCTGAGGGTCTTTGTCTGCTGTAAAGTGGCATTAAAAGTCAGGTCAAGGGTCTCCAGTAGGTGTTTTCTAATGTACCTCGAGTTTAGTCCACTTATGAAGGCGTCCAACATTAGAGCATCTCGATGAGCTTTAGCTCCAACAGCAGCGAAGGTACAGGCTCTTGACAGCCCCTTCAGCGCAAGACCAAAAGCATCATCGATTTAATCAGGATATTCTCGGGTGTGAAGTTGGTGCCTCGCAAACAATGTGTTCTGTGGTTCTGAGTAGACACAGGGCATCTGATATGCGACTGTTTCCCTGATCACTGAGTAGGAAACCTCTCCTAGGACAGCGACTAGATGATCCATCTTCACGGGGTCTTGAGCCATATTGTTCGCTCGCATGTAAACTTCAGCTCTCAGAGCATCTTGATCATCTCCAGTCTTCCAGGTTTCAAGGAAGTATCCATGGTTAAGTCTGTTAATAAAATTGATATGCCATCAATAAGAGTTCAGACAAGTAAATGGAATATTACTTGGCTTTTATTAGCATACTCAGTCTGGCCAGTGGGACACTGAGCACCATCTGTTATACCAGCTGGGCAGACACGCCTACAGCAGTAGCCAATACACAAGTACATCGATGTGAGTGACAGTCAGTAATAGTACAAATCCACGCAAATGCAAGAGAAGCATGCAAACTCCTTACAGACAGCACAGGATTCATTCCCAATCGCTGGCGCTGTAAAGGTGTTGCACTCACTGCTACATCAGCTGTGCTGCCCAAATATTAATATTTATATAAAATATAACAAAATATGCATGTAATAGTAAAAAACATATTTGTATTTTTTTAATGTTTTGTGGCTCTCAAACATCTGAAGTTTATCGTATTGTTCAATCCTGATCGATGACCCCTTGCATGTGGCCTTTACTCCTCCTCCAGCTCCCCTCTTTCTCCCCCCCCCGACCTTTTTGTTCAGGTGCATAACTGATGAAGAGCGTAGGCCCGAAATATTGGTTATGTATCTTGATCTCTGCTGTGTGACAAACTGAGTTTCTCCAGCACTTCTGCGTAAACTACAATCACAGCATCTGCGGACTTTCTTGTTTAACTTTACAAGGTCTTTTCTATGTATCTGCAGCTTCTACACTTCGCAGAGCCAGTTATATTGTAATGGCTTCACTCCACGAATTAAACTTGCAGCAAAGAAGGTATGTAGTATTTTGGTTGAGGCTAAAATAAAAAAGTTTTTTTTTCCAAAATGTGAGGTATTAGGTATTAAAATGTAAAAACTTTCTATTATTCATCCATAGTTGTTTTTCTAACTGTGATTAAATGCTTGCGCTGTTTTATTTGTCACAAAATGCCTTGAACTGTGAGAAAGGTTCTTCTGCGAGGAGACCAATAGGTTTTCTCTAACATTCATCCAGTCATGTAAAGAGCACAATTACAAAGTACAAGATTACAATGAAAAGGAAGAACAATTAGCACCAAGCAATTGGGGTTCATTCAGGAGCCTGATGACTGCAGGGAAGAAGCCACCTGTAGGCGTGAGCTTCCACACTATTAAGCCTTCTCCCTGATGGGTTAAGGGAGAAGTGACAGTGTCCAGGGTGCTTCAGTTCATTGGCTGCCTTTCCTAGGCAGTACAGCACATAGCTGGAGTCTGTGGAAGGGTGGGAGGGGAGTTTGTATTCGATTTGAACTGAATGCACCATCTTCTGTGGCTTCTGATCTCGAGCAGAGCAGCTCCCATCCCACGTTGTGATGAATACTGCAAGTCTGCTTTCAGGGTTGCACCTGTGAAAGTTGTGGAGGGATAGGTGGGAGTTGCTCAACTTCCTTACTCTTCTGAGAGAATAGAGGCATGGTGCATTTTCTTAATCATAATGTCATTGTAGCTGCCCCAGGTCACGTCATTCCTAAGACATTGAAGCAAGCTACTCTTTTGAATTCAGCACCATTAATGTGGACAGGGGTGTGGACTTTGCCCCTTCTACTGAAGTCAGTGATCATCTCCTTCATCAGTTTAATGTAAGAGAGCTCCTCAATGGGACTCATTGATTAATATAACAACAGGGAATAGATGGCCATGCTGATTGGCTTGGATGAGAAAGGACTAGCGTAAGCTAGTTGGGCTGAATGACCTACTTGATTGCGATGTTACCTATGTACTGTGCGCGGACTGGGACACACCAAGTTCAATGTCAGGCATGAAACAGATCAAGTGAGCTGAATGAGGCAGCAGTTCATGGCCTTTGTTCCCTTGTTAAATGAAGAGTGGATTCTCCCAGGTTCCCTGTTGCTGTCAGGCCTTTATTTCTGGGAAAGTGTGTGTGTGCATGCATGTGTTGCCAGTGTAGATGTTCCACCAGAGTAAGGTTCCACGTGTGTCACCAGTGTGAATGCTTAATTGTACTGATGAAAGCTTGCCTTTGATTCATTCAACCAGAGAACACTGCAACACAGAAATAGGCCACTTCAGCCTTTCTAGTCTGTGCTCCACCATATTTTTTGCCCAGTGCCACTGACCTGCACCCAGTCCACAGCCCTCCATACCTCTCCCATCCATGTACCTGTCCAAATTCTTCTTAAATGTTAAAATTGAGCCGACATTCACCACTTCAGCTGGCAGCTTGTTCCATTCTCCCACCACTCTCTGTGTGAAGAAGTTCCCCCTCATGTTTCCTCTAAACTTTTCCCCTTTCACCCTTAACCCATGTCCCCAGGTTTCTATTTCACCTACCCTCAGTGGAAAAAGTCTATATACATTTACTCTGTCTTCCCCCTCATAACCTGTATCAAATCTCCCCTCATTCTTCTTGGCTCCAGGGAATGAAGTCTGAACCTATTTAACTTTTCCCTGTGACTCATTTCCTGAAGACCAGATGAAATCTTAGTAAATTGCTTTCCTGGGTTGATCAAACCTTGTACCTTATTAGCATTCTTCTAGTTTATTAGTTCTCTGTCAATCTTACATTCCACCCCCCCCCCACCCCTCCCTCTTTTTTTTGGTAGGTGGGGCTTTTCCCTGTGACCCTGCAACCGCTGCAACCATGTCTGCCTGTCCGCATCGGACTTGTCAGCCACAAACGAGCCTGCAGCTGACGTGGACATTTTACCCCCTCCATAAATCTTCGTCCGCGAAGCCAAGCCAAAGAAGATTTATTTTCATAGGTTCATCTTTTTTTTTGCCATGTTTTATTTCAAAGATGTTTCAGATGTGAGTTTCCAGTTGCCACAGTCATGCATTTAAATCTGTTGCATTTGGAAACACCACCACCTCACTCAGGTCTGCTCTGTCCCTCCAGGCTCCTATGGAGAAAGGCAGTGCTAATCGAGATAACAGTAAGTACTTGCAATGTCTCTCACTCGATCTGATGTCAGGCAGATGAGCCCATAATGTATTCCTCAAACTAGGCCTGTTGTCAACTTGAAGGCTGTAGCTCCCTGCAGGGCTAGGTGGGGTGGAGGCCACTGCTGTAGCTCCCTCCAGGGGGTTGGGGGGGTGGAGAGGGGGGTGACTGCTACAATTCCCTGCAAGGGACTGGGTGGGGCAACCTATTGGTTTTGTTCCTTTATGTAGGCTCCTGGCTCTTTGCTGCCTTTTAACTGAAGGGCTATTGAGTATTGGTGGAGAGTTTCACTAACAGCTCTAAAACTAGGGCTGCAGCGGTGTCCCTGGATATTTGGTATTAAAGACAAAGCCCCCCCCCCACTTCCAATTCTCCAAATGCCAGCTGTGGTGGGTGGGAGCAGACCGACCTCTGCAGAAACACTCACCAGGTCAGGCAACGTCCATGGGGCGGAGAGCAGAGTTCAGGTCTCCAGCAACCCCTCAATTTGGATCAATCTCGGCTACTGGTGAAGCCGAGCTTATAGAGATCTACCATGATTGTATAACAGCGGTGGTTCCCTATGCAAATCCTGGCACAGGGATGAATCTCCAGTCGCTGTTGACTTTGTTTGGGACTGGGGGGCATGCCGACTCTGAGAGAGAGAGAGCCCAGTATCCTCAGCACTGTTCCCTCTAATTTTTAGAAATCAGTGTGTGCAAAAATCTTAGGTTGTACAAATATTTTTCTTGAGACAAAAGTATGTGTGAGCACTGAATGTTTGTACAAATGTAAACGTGGGAAGGAAGAGAGATCAGACCCTCTGTATCCTGGAGTCCGTGTGGGACGTGGGGAGGCATCAGACCCTCTGTATCCTGGTGTCCTTGTGGGTCGGGGTGGGGGAGGCGGGTCTGACCCCACACCTTGTCCCACATGGACTCCAGGACACAGAGGCTCTGACCCATCTCCCGTTTTGCCCACCCCGTCCCACACGGACACCAGAATACAGAGGGTCTGACCCTTCTCCTATTCCCCCCTCCCCTTCCCACACGGACATCAGGATACAGAGGGTCTGACTCCCTCTCCTTCCCCCCACCCCCCATCTCACACGGAGACCAGCATACAGAGGGCCATCCCTGACCCACATATCTAAAAAATGGTATGTGCTGGGAATATTTTAAGGCTAACATTCATAAAATATATCCAAAAGCATTCAGGAAGCAAAATATTTGTTCAGTGTAACGGTAAAGTTAAATTTGATCATTGTCAAAATAATCTTGTTACCATTTTCTGTGAATGTTTTGTTGTGGATCAGAAATGGGGTTGGAGCATTGTGACGTTTTGCAACCTGCTTGTACAGAAAAATATGCTTTCAGCTGTGTTTCTGTGCACATGACATTCAATTTCATGCTTTCCTTGTGATTACATGGATCTCTCTCTGTTGCCCCTCCACATCCCAGATAATGAGATTAGGTTTTAAACCAGTTCCCTAGGGCTGTTCAGCAGATTCTTCTCTCTGCACCTGGCTATGACTGAATTTAATTCAGAGATACAGCACAGTAATGGGCCCTCCTGATCCACGATCCCACACCATCCAAATGCACCCATGTGACCAATTAACCAACTCACACTCACCCCCCCCCCCCCACCACACCGTGCATATTTGAGGCGTGGTAGGAAACCAGATCATCCAGAGGAAACTTGCACAGGGAAAATGTATGAATTCATTGCAGATTTGAACCTTGGTCACTGGCATTGTAATCTTGAGGTGAGAAAGGTGAAACATTCTCTGCTTGGATCTGGAGGGTAACACCAGCCTCCCTCAGTCTGTCTGGAAATGAAACAGGAGAGATAAAGCTCAGGAAAGTTAAAACCATTTACTGTGAGTCAAGAATGTGAAAGGTGCTTTGGAGGCCTTGATGAGATGAGCTTTCTCTGCCAATTACTGCCATCGTCTGTGTCCTGTGATAAAGTAGGACATTGGCTTTGAATTTACTTGAATCTCATCCACTTTGAATGGATTCGCTGCTGAATTCTCTCTTCAAGTAGTTCTGTTTCTCTGTTAGTAATTTGACTAAGAGTATTTGGAAGGATGGTGAAGCTGTCTCTCCTTTCCAGCTCCATCGCGGTGTTGTTGGGCTCTCAGACTTGCCTGGGGCAGTGGTGATGCTGTCAGGGATATTAGAGAGATCGTCGAGGCATTGACGAAAAAAATAGTGAGTGTTTGACATTCTCACCCTTTCCGCTATGTTTCATCCTTAGCCATTGGCGCAAGCAGCCCAAAGGAATCTGAGAACAGCCTCCCAATCCAGGTGGATTATGATGCATATGATGCACAGGTGTTCCGATTACCTGGACCTTCTCGTGTCCAAAGGCCCACCTCCTTCAGGTGAATTTTTACTATTGTTGCATGAGACCGTGAGAGCCCATGTCTTATTCTGAACTTGTTCCTTTTATGTTGTGCATCATCCATTGAAAGGCGGAGAGTAGTGGCTCCCTGTTTGTAGCCTCTGCCAATCTGACCCAATGATCACATGGAATATTAGAACATAAGAAATAGGAGCAGGATTAGGCCACCCGGCCCATCAAGCCTACTCCGCCATTCAATAAGATCATGGCTGTTCTAACGTTAGGCTCATCTCCACCTACCATATCCCTTAATTCCCTACTATGTAAAATCTATCCAACCTTGTTTTAAATATATTTACTGAGGTTGCTTTCACTGCTTCAACGGGCAGTGAATTCCACAGATTCCACCTCTGGGAAAAGCAGTTCTTCCTCATCTTAGTACTAAATCTAAAACTCTGTATCTTGACGCTATGACCCCTGGTTCGAGTTTCCCCTACCCATGGAAATAACTTACCTACCTCTATCTTTCATAATTGTATATGTTTCTATAAGATCCCCTCTCATTCTTATAAATTTCAGTGAGTACAGTCCCATATAATTCAATCTCTCCTCATAGGCTAACCCCCTTCATCCATGGAATCAATGTGGTGAACCTCCTTTGCACCATCTCCAAAGCCAGTACATCCTTCCTAAAGTAGGGAGACAAGAACTGCACACAGTTCTCCAGATGCAGCCTCACCAGTACCTTGTATAATTCGAGCCAGAGTCAGCCACTCACACTTCCACACAGAGTTATCGAGGATTACAGGACAGGAACAGACCCACATGTTTTCACTAATTGGAAATTAATTGGAATGTCCTATCATTACATTGATCGCTCCACCTTAACTCTCAAAAGTCTTTACTTCTTAGCTTCAATCACTCAATCAGGACTGTCACAGTTAATGACTCTCAAAGATGTGGAATGTCGCAAATCCCCACTCTCTCATTGATAAGAAAAGCATTACAACTGATTTATGTGACATCATTTCTGGGGAAATGAAGTTGTAATTACTTCTTTAGAAAAACGAAACAAGAGTTCAACAATCCCATAATCCTTTGCAACTTCTACAACAATATCTCCCAGAATCCTTTGTAATGCCACAAGATAATGTTAAAATTGTCCACAAACTCTAACACAAAAACTGAGGTACAGTGAAAGGTTAAACAGGTTAGAACTTCATTCCCTGGAGCGTAGAAGAATGAGTGGAGATTTGATAGAAATATTTAAAATTATGAGGGGGGTATACAGAGTAAATGTAGATAAGCTTTTTGCATTGAGGGTAGATGAGATACACACAAGAGGACAGAGGTTCAGGGTGAAAGGGGAAAAGTTTAGGGGGAGTATGAGAGGGAACTTCTTTGCTCAGTGTGTGGTGGAAGTGTGGAATGAGCTTCCAGCTGAAGTGGTAGATGCAGGCTTGATTTTAACATTTAAAGGAAATTTGGACAGGTGCATGGATGAGAGACGTATGGATGGCTATGGACTAGGCAAGAAAAAGTGGTTCTGTACAGACTAGAAGTGCCGAAGTGGCCTGTTTCTGTGCTGTAATTTTTCTATGGTTCTATAAAGATTAGATAAACGTGCAGGCTCAAGACCATGTTATGTATCTGTGTTCAATTGTCGTGCAGCTTTCAGACTGCGAATGACCATATGAGTTCTTTCATTGTTCTGAAAGGTTGTCAGTCATACTCTCTAATCCCTATCGAACACACACCTGTGTTCCAGTGACAACAGAAGATCAGAATTCTCCAATCGCATGTCCTCCACCTCCTGATAAAACGAATGAACTCTCTACAGCTGGTGACAAATGTTTTATGTCTCCAATCTCAGGCCTGTTCGCGAGAGTCACACCAGAAAGAGTTCCAGCTCCTTTGACGTTTCAAACAGCCCACCCCATCACCGAGGGACCCAGCCCATGGAGGAGGTCCGGAGCCAGGCCTCTGATGACAGCTCCCTGGGAAAGATTTCGAATATCCTGCTGATCCCGCGGCCCCATCTTAACCAGTATGAAGTCAGCAGCTCTCTGGGCTACACCAGCACCAGGGGTAAGGAGCAGTCCTTGACTTTATTTTGGGGTTCTCTCTGCCCTGCTCTTGGGCTGCATCTGAAGGAGAGGATGTGGCCTTCTTCATCATATTGTTGGTCCTGAACCAGGCATGGTACAGTTCCTAGCTCTAGCAACAGCAGGAACTATTCTCATTTTAATTTTAATTTAATTTAGTCATACATCACGATAACAGGCCCTTTTGGCCCAAAAGCCCCTGCTGCCCAATTACAACCAATTGACTTGTAATCCCCTGTACGTTTCAAATCATGGGAGAAAACCAGACCCCATGGGGAAAACCCACAGGAAAAATGTACAAACACCTTACAGACAGCACAAGATTTGAACCTTAGTCCTCATGGCTGGGGCTGCAACTGAGTTGCACTAACCACTACTCTAACCATGTAGCCTGAGCCTTTGATGTAGCAAAACACCCTGGTAAATTCACTCAGACAAAAACTACACTAATCACTAAATATACTACTCAGACCTGTTCATAGCCCAACCCCCCATCACTCAGATCTATCCATTGCCCCGCCCCCATCACTCAGACCTATTTATGGACCTGCCCCCTGTCACTCAGACCTATTCACTGGCCCACCCCCGTCACTCAGATCTACACATTGCCCCGCTCCCATCACTCAGACCTATTCATAGCTCCACGCCCCCATTACACAGACCTATTCATAGCTCCACGCCCCCATTATACAGACCTATTCATGGCCACGCCCCCTGTAACTCAGACCTATACATAGCCCCGACCCCTCTCACAGACCTATTCACAGGCCCGCCCCCTGTCATTCAGATCTATTCACAATCCCGTCCCCTGTCACTCAGATCTATTCATGGGCCTGACCTTGTCAATCAGATCTATTCATGGGCCTGCCCCCATCATAGATCTATCCATGGACCCATCCCTGTGTAACAAATCAATCCATGGGCCCGTCCCCTGTCACAGATCGATCCACGGACCCGTTGCCCTGTCAGATCAATCCACAGGCCAGTTGCCCTGTCACAGATCGATCCATGGACCCATTGCCCTGTCACAGATTGAGTCATGCAACCATCCCCTATCATATATCTATCCATGGCACTCTCCTCTTTCACTCAGTGCCGTCCTTGACATTCAGACCTCAAATGCCTGTATCTACAGGGTCTGATCATCACTCATCAGGGGGGGCAAACTAAGAGTGTGGGATCCCAGACTGCCTGTGTAACAAAGGGGCATAGCACCAGAAATTGCGGGAGATTTCCGATACCAGGGACTGATTAAATGAGAGCAATCTAATCCTTCTGTTTCCGACCTCTGTTGTAGATATCCTGGAGCGTATGATCGACTCTCAGCAGCGGGATTCAAGTGCCCCGGGACGCTTTCATGTGGGCAGTGCCGAGTCCATGCTCCATGTGCGGCCAGGCGGGTACCCTCCTCAGCGGGCACTCATCAACCCGTTTGCTCCTTCACGGATGCCGATGAAGCTGACGTCAAACAGGAGGAGGTGGATGCACACATTCCCCATCGGTATGTGGGCAGGGTGGGTCGCGCACGGCATGGAGCAGGACAGGAAGGGTTACTGGCAGCACCCCTACTAAGGCCCAGTATCAGCTGAAGCTCTCACCTGCATGGGTTGTCCACCAGAACAGTAGTTGGTCCTGCTTCAGGTAACCAAAGCTTGTCTGGCTGGGGGGAACGAGAATGGGGTATGCTCACCCTACCGACCCACAGTCTAGGACAGACAGAGACCCTGAGGGAAATCACTCCTGTCTGTATCCCTGATGCTAGGTCGTATATGGAGAAGAATCAATGGTTAGGAAAGGCTATTGTTCCATTAGTGTTAACTTATTATGTGGTGGTAATGTGCCAATTGCAGACTATACTCATGAGTCATGAATCGTTTGTTCATTGTCACATGTACCAGGGTACAGTGATATCCTGCAAAGCGACGCGTACACAAGTACAGCAAGTAAAATGCTGTACTGGGTGCAGAGTGACAGAGAGATCAGAATCAGATTTATTATCAAGAGTGTGCGTCACAAGCTTTGTTGATTCGCAGCAACAGCATTTTGATTTGCAGGTGCAAAAATTGCCATAAATGACATTTCCCTAAATACACTATTCAAAAATAAATAAATTAGTGCAAAAGAAGAGACATGAAAGTAAGGTCGTGTCTACGGTTCATTGTCCATTCAGAAATCTGGTGGTGGAGGGGAAGAAACTGTTTTTGTACTGTTGGGTGCTTGTCTTCAGGCTACTGTACTTCCTTCCTGATGGTAGAAGTGAGAAGAGGGCATGACTTGGGCGGTCAAGGTCCTTGATGATGGAGGTTGCTTTCTTGAGACACTACCTGTTACAGATGCCCTTGATGGAGTGAAGTCTGGTGCCCATGATGGCACTGGCCGAGTTTACAGCCTTTTCCTGTCCTGTGCATAGGCACCTCCATACCAGATAGTGATGCAACCAGTCAGCTGGTATATCGCAAGAGCGGCATTATTTTTCCAATGTAAGGTTCGTTCAGGAGTCTGATAAAAGCGATAAATTCTCCTTGAATCTGGTGATGGGTAATCCCACACTTGTTTCTTCTTCCTGACGGGAGGTGTCGATGGCAGGGAGGGAGGCTTGTGTGACCAGACAATTGTTCACCCTTTTCCCTCTTGTCCTGCTCCTGCTTTCCTTCCCAGTCCTGCTGTCGGCAAGAATTTGCAACTCAGATATGTCTTTCTCCTCTGCTTGTTTCTGTTTCAAGAATTTGATGGAGTTGGGGAATCAAACGGGAATCAAGCAGAGCCAAATGGTGAAATGTCTGGGATACTGGTAGGTGAGTAATCATAGGTGCTACACGTCGGACAAAAGCAACCTCCAGCTGAGACTCCCATCAAGGGCTCATCATCGTGTTGACACAGCTCAGTGGGGAATCTCTCATGGTTGGGAAAGATGGGAGCTTGATGGTCAACATGCATGTGGTGGACCAAAGAACCTTTCTCGGTGCTGCACAACTCCCATCTCTGGAAGAGGGGCAGTGCTGGCCACAGCCACAATAAACCTGATGGCATAATGGTTAGCACTGCTGCCTCGTCATAGTTCTCAGGATCTGGGTTTGATCCTGCCTTCAGGTGGGGCCTGTGTGGAATTTACATTATTCTCCCTGTGACCTCTGGTTTGCTTCCACATCCCAAAAGCTTGCCGATGGTTTAAAAGGCTGCTGTGAATTATTCCTGAGTGTCGGGGAGTGGTAAAAAGTATCAGAGGAGTTATAGAGTTGCAGGCCCTTTGGCCCAAATTGTCCGTGCCGATTCAGGTGCTTACCTGAGCTAGTCCCAAATGTTGTAAGAGGAAACATCGCTCATATCTGCGTATTGGCCAAATCGCTTCCTTTTCCATGGTAACAAGTCAAAATAAACCAAAATATCAGCCTTTGATAAAGTCTGCAACCTATCAGAGGCAAATAGAATGTGGGGTCAGGTGTATCACCATGCATCCACTGGAACAAAGGGAATTTGGGTGATTTTCTCCATCCTTCACTCTTGAAGACAGCGAGTGACTAGGACTGATATTGCACAATTGATGTGACTATTCTGCCCTCTGCATTGGGCTGGAGGAGTCACGTGATGGAGTAGTGACTGCTGGTCGGGAAAACCAGCCCTCTCCAGGAAAATAGGAAAAAAGTTAGGAAAAAGCAAAGCATAACAAAAATAAAATATAAGATAAAGATACAGAGAAGAGAAAGAAGATGGCTTCCAAGAAGGAGAAAGTAAAAGCAACTGGAAAAGAAGAAGAAAAGTCACCGGAAAAGAAAGAAGAAGGCCTTACCTGCACGAAGGAACAGGACGCTGTGGTGGCGAGGAGTGCACGACCCTCAAGGTCAGTGCCTGCCTTGCAGAGTCGCAACCCACCAGGGGTGGACTACACAAATGGCTCTTGGAGCCAAACAAAAATGCACAACTGTGCATGCGCAATCAAAGGAGAAAGAGGACACCGGTGGGAGGGAGGCTCAGCAGAGGAGCGGGCTGTCACAGAGCGAACAGCTGAGGGATGCCCAACACCACGGCGCTCAGCAAGAGGACGAGGAAGGCAGCAGAAGAGGGAGCGATGAAACAGACGAGTGAGATAGACGGGGGGATGACGGACAAGAAGATCAATGTCAGGAAACACAACAGTCGAGCAACCCAGGAGGGGAGGACCAGGAATAAGAGGCCCAGCAAGAAGAGGCCCGACAAAGAGATACAAGCAGCTCATCAGGAAAAACAGAAGAGACAGACACAAAGGAGAGAAGAAGAAGACAGAAACACAGATACAGACATAGAAGAATAGAAAGAAGACCAAGATCTTCACAGAGAAATAGAAGGTAAAATGATGGACAAAGAGAAATAAAAGGTAAAACTGATAAACAGAATATAGATAGTCTTTTTTGAAGAACAAATTAGACCACTAAAAGAATGGTTACCATTAGAGTTTAATGCAATTAAAAGGAAAATTAAAAGAGCAGAAGATAAAATGCAAAGGTTAGATCTGGTAATGACTGAAATAGGGAAAAGAGTAGAGAACGTGGAAGAGCGGGAAACGGCTGTAGAAATGGAAGTAAATGACTTAAGAGAAAAATTGGAAGTAAGTGACAAAAAAATTAAAGAGACACAAGAGTTGTTATCTCAGAAAATTGATATTTTGGAAAATTATAGTAGGCAAAACAACATAAAAATAGTGGGCCTGAAGGAGGGAGAAGAAGGCACAGACATGAAGGAATTTATAAAAGGATGGATCCCGAAGGTCCTGGGAACGACAGAAATGCAGGAAGAAATGGAAATAGAAAGGGCACACAGAGCATTAGCTCCGAAACCACAGGCACATCAAAAACCAAGATCCATCTTAGTAAAATTTTTGAGATACATGACAAGAGAAAATATATAGGAACGGGCAAGGAATAAAATTAGAGAAGATAATAAACCATTGGAATACAAGGGTCAAAAAATATTTTTTACCAAGTCATAAGTTTTGAACTCTTAAAGAGGAGGAAGGAGTTTAATACAGCGAAATCGATTTAATGGAAAAAAAGCTTGCAAATTCATATTAAGACATCCAGCCATGCTTAAAATATTTATACCCGGGGGAGCAAAATAGACTGTTCTCGGATCCAGAGAAAGCACAAGAATTCACAGAACGTTTGCAGACAGGAGATGTGACAAGAATGAAGAACGGTGATAAAGTATATATAAAGATGTAAAAACAATGTATATGTAAAGAACTAAAGAGGGAAAAGAGAAGGGGGATAAAAATGAAGAGAGAGAGCTTTGTTATATGTGTTTTTTTTTTAAATGTTTTCTGGAGAGGGCTGGGTAGAGGGGGAATAACCATCACTGCAAAATCAGTTGACGCTGCGAACAACATCGCAATCCAAATGAAAAGGGGAGTTGTGGTTGCCTGGCTAGGGATATGAGGCAACTCAGAGAGGGGGGTGGAACTTTTGGGGTTAAGGTATTAGTGGATGTGGGAACTGTGGCGGTACTTTATGTCTTAAATCTGTTGTTGTACATTAAGTGTAATAAGAGAAAACT
This sequence comes from Narcine bancroftii, assembly GCF_036971445.1. Lineage (NCBI taxonomy): Eukaryota > Metazoa > Chordata > Chondrichthyes > Torpediniformes > Narcinidae > Narcine > Narcine bancroftii. The sequence goes on from NC_091472.1 coordinate 200,345,975, forward strand.
AAGAGATGAAAATGGGGAAAAGGGGGATGGAGGAGGCAAAGAGCTGGAAAAGAGGTGAATAAGATGGCCATGCTGAACTATATGACTATAAACATTAATGGAATACATAACCAAATTAAAAGCAAGAGGCTCCTAAATTTATTGAAGAAGGAAAAAATAGATATAGCATTTGTACAGGAAACGCATATAAATGAAGCGGAATATAACAAATTAAAGAGAGACTGGGTAGGACACATAATGGCAGCATCCTATAATTCAAAAGCTAGAGGTATAGCCATACTAGTTAACAAAAATGTACCAATAAAAATAGAGGAGGAAATAATAGATCCGGCAGGGAGGTATGCAATGATAAAGTGTCAGATATACTCATAATTTTGGAATTTGCTCAATATATATGCGCCTAATGAGGAGGATCAAAAATTTATGCAGGATATTTTTTGAAGATTGCAGACACACAAGGAGATATATTGATAGGAGGGGATTTTAACCTTAATTTGGACCCAATGTTGGATTAAACTAAACAAAAGACAAGTAAAAAGAATAAAGTAGCCAAATTTATGGTTAAATTAATGCAGGAAATGAAACTTGTGGATATATGGAGGAGGCAACACCCAATAGAGAAGGAATTTTCATATTATTCAAGTAGGCACAAAACTTACTCAAGGATTGATATGTTTTTGTTGTCAGCCCACATTCAAGGGAGAGTTAGGAAAACTGAGTATAAAGCTAGACTACTATCAGACTATTCACCCCTATTATTAGCAATAGAACTGGAGGACATCCCACCAAGAACATATAGATGGAGGTTAAACTCCATGCTACTTAAAAGACAGGAATTTAGGGAGTTTATTGAATGCCAAATTAAAACATATTTTGAAATAAACAGATGATCAGTGAAAGACAAATTTATATTATGGCATGCAATGAAAGCCTTCATTAGTGGGCAGATAATAAGTTAGGTGACTAAGATTAAAAAGGATTACAATCGGGAAATAGTAAATACAGAAAAGGAATTAGTAAAAAGGGATGATATAACGAAAAGGAGAGAATTGGCGGACAAAAAAATTAAATACGAAACATTACAAACGTACCAGGTGGAGAAGAACATAATGAAAACAAAGCAAAGGTATTACGAACTGGGAGAAAAAACACATATAATATTAGCCTGGCAACTTAAAACGGAACAAGCTAAAAGAACGATACTGGCATCAAGGAAAAAGGACAAACAAATTACATATAACCCAACAGAGATTAATGAAAATTTTAAGGAATTTTATGAACAATTGTATCAAACTGAGAATAAGGGGAAAGATGATAAAATATTGGAATTTTTAGCTAAAATTGAACTGCTGAAATTGCGAACAGAGGAACAAAACAAACTAATAAAACCATTTGAAATAGAGGAAGTACAGGATATATTAAAAAAACTGCCGAACAATAAAACACCAGGAGAGGATGGATTTCCAATAGAATTTTACAAAACATTTAAAGAGTTATTAATTCCTCCTCTCCTGGAAGTCATGAACCAGATAGAAGAAACACAAAACTTGCCAGATTCAAAACTGCAATAATTACAGTAATACCAAAGACGGGGAAAGATCCATTAACATCAGCATCATATAGAGCAATATCTCTACTTAACACAGACTATAAGATAATAGTGAAATTATTAGCAAACAGATTGGCTGATTGTGTACCTAAAATAATAAAACAAGATCAAACTGGATTTATTAAGAAAAGACAAACAGCAGACAATGTCTTCAAACTTATTAATCTAATCCACGCAGTTCAAGGAAATAAGAAACCAACAGTGGCTGTTGCTCTAGATGCAGAAAAAGCCTTTGACAGAGTTGAATGGAATTACTTATTTAAAGTATTACAGAAATTCAATCTATCAAAAAAATATATAAATTGGATTAAAGCATTGTATAATGGACTGTTGGCGAAGGTAACAGTAAATGGATATGTATCGAGTCACTTTAAATAAAGTAGGTCAACTAGACAGGGATGTCCACTATCCCCCTCATTGTTCACCTTAGCAATAAAATCTTTGGCAGAACTGATAAGAATAGAAAATAAAATAAAAGGAATAAATATAAAGGAGAAGGAGTATAAAATCAGCTTATTTGCAGATGTCATCATAGTATACCTAACAGAACCAGGGGTATCAGTAAAAGAATTACTGAAATTGAAGGAATATGGAGAAATATTGTGGTACAAGATCAACGCAAATAAAAGTGAAGTGATGCCAAAGAGTAACGCAGACTATACAGAATTTAAAAAAGAATCACCATTTATATGGCAAGCACAAGCAATCCGATACCTAGGGATCAGGTTAGATAATAACTTAAGCCACTTCTACAAACAAAGTTATCAACCACTGATAAAAATATTGCAGGAAGACTTAGAACATTGGAAAGAATTACCGCTAACATTGATAGAGAGGGTAAACTGCATTAAAATGAACGTGTTCCCAAGGATTCAATACTAATTTCAAACATTACCAATTCCTTTAACAGAAAAATTCTTTAAGGAAATAAAGAAAATAATAAGGAAATTCTTGTGGAAAGGGAGGAATCCAAGGGTAGCGTTAGATAAATTAGCAGAGAGGTATAATCAAAGTGGTTTGCAGTTACCAAATTTTAGAAATTATTATAGAGCCGCACAATTGAGGTATTTATCAGATTTTTACCAGACAAGGGAAAAACCAGACTGGACTAAGATAGAACTAGATAAAATAGGGGAAAAGGTACCGGAACATTACTTTATAAGTGGGATGAAAAGCTGGTGCAACATAAAAACTCACCAGTACTGCATCATTTACTTAATACATGGAAGAAGATCCACTTAGACAGGAAAAAAAATGAATTATCAAATACCAAAATTACAATTAACGTAAAATCCGCTAATCCCTTTTACAATAGACAACCTTTCCTTTAGAGAATGGAAGAGAAAAGGAATCAAAAGAATAGAAAATTGTTTTTTGGAAAATAATTTATTGACATTTGAACAGTTGAAATATAAATATGGAATAACTCATGGTACAATGTTTGCATATCATCAATTGAAAGCTTATTTAAAGGATAAATTGGGAAACGGCTTGAGATTACCTGAAGGAAACAGCTTTGAATATGTGATTACAGACACAATGATAATTAAAAGATTTATAACCAACATGTACATTAAGCTGCAAGATGAGAAAAATGAAATAAATTATAAACCTAAGCAGAAGTGGGAAAAGTTATGTTCGGGAACTGTGAAAAATACAATAAACACAAGGTTATGTATGATACAGTATAATTGGTTACACAGGGTATATATATATATATATATATATATATTACTCCTCAAAAATTTTAAAAAATGGGATTTAACCTTATCAGATAGATGTTTTCACTGTAAGAAGGAAATGGGAACATGCAGCTTGGGTATGTACAAAAGTAGTAAATATGTTTTGGGAAGAATTAAATCCGATAATAAATAAAATTACAAAAAATAACATACCAAAAAAACCAGAGATATTTCTTTTAAGCAACATAAGAAGTAGAGAATTAGGCCTCAAATTGGATAAAGTGCAAAAAAATAATCATTATGATAGCCTTAGCAATAGAAAAAAAATGTATGATGTCAACTTGGAAAATGGAAGAGAGCATAAGTATACAGCAATGGTACATGGAAATGAATAAATGTATTCCATTGGAAAAAATACATATAATTTAAAAAATAAAGTCACAATGTTTGAACAAATTTGGGAACCATACATGGAACATATCAGAGAGAGCTTGCCTACGACATCCATCCCCTAAAATGAGAATGAAAATGATAAGAAGACAAAACTACTAGATTCAGTGTGTAATAAATAGATGAGCATTTTTCTTGTTTATTTTTTTTGTGTGAAGATATTGTTTTATGGTTTTATTGTATTGTATATGTTGAACATTTATGGGTTTTGGAGGGTGGTGGGTAGAGGAGAGGGAGGGAAAGGGGGAAAAAAAGGGGAGAGAAGACCACTGTAAATTTAATGAGAAACGTTTGTACATATTTTGGTTGATAAGGTTCATAGTGTGAAAAATAAAAAAAAAATTATATAAAAAAAAAAGAAATCTACTTTTTTTTGGTTAGATACTCTCAAATCAGACCCTTCCTCCAGCCTACTGGCTGTTGGGACACATACTACAGATCTGATCCACTTACTGCATGACCAAGGCATCTCAGTCCATGTTCTGTGTTCGCTAGGTTCCTCTCACTAATGGATTGAAAGTTGTTCCAGGGGCTTTAAACAAGATTGCTTGTGCCATATCAGCAGAGAGCAAGACCATTGATTAAGGATGAGTTGCAGCGAGAGCTCTAGTGATTAGTTTGTGCCTGCAACTAATCGCCTTTGACTGTGTTTTCAGATGGAGATGTTTACAGCTTTCTTAAAGAATTTAAATTTATAAACTTTAGACATACTGCACAGTAACAGGCCCTCTCGACCCACGAGCGCATGCTGCCCAATTAACCTACAACTCCAGGTATGTTTCGAATGGTCGGAGGAAACCAGAGCCTCTGGGAAAAACCCACGCAGACACAGGAGAATGTACAGAATCCTTATAGGCAGTGCAGCATTCGAACCCCAGTCCCGATGGCTGGTGTCTAAATGGCGTTGGGCAAACCGTGCCTCGCTAACCATACTGCCACATTGTGGATTTGTACTTTAGTACACAATCGTGCTGCCCCTGTGCGTCACGTTCATAAAAATCTTTAAAAGAAACACTGCCCTGTTTTATTTTGGCTTTATCTCCAGAATGCTCTAAAACTTTTCCTATCTGTTAGAGTTTGAGAATCCTGGAAAAGCATCAAAAAGTATGGGGGAAAATAAACTGCAGTTGCTGGAACTTGAAGCAAATTTTAAAATACAAATATTGGAAATAATGTCATCTTCAAATTTTCCGACGACACCATGGTTGTCGGCAGAATCACAGACAACAATGAGGAAGGGTACAGGAGGGAGATAGACCCACAAGTTAAGTAATTTCACAACAACAACCTTGCACTCAGCATTAGTAAAATGAAAGAGATGATTGTGGACTTCAGGAACAGGAAATGTGGAGAACACAAACTAGTCCTCATCGAGTTATCAGCTGTGGAGAGGGTTAAGAACTTCAAATTCCTGGGTGTCATCATCCCTGAAGATCTGGCCTGGGTCCTCCACGTCAATGCAATTATGAAGGTGGCTCGCCATTGGTTATACTTCATTAGTAGTTTGAGGAGATTTGATACGTCAATAAGGACTCTTGCAAATTTCTATAGATAAACTGGAGAACATTCTGACTGGTTGCATTACTCTCTGGTATGGAGGTCCCAATGCATAAGGCAGGAAGAGGCTACAGAAAGTTGTGAACTTGGCCAGCGCCATCATGGGCATCAGTCCATTTTATTAAGGATATCTACATGAGGTGGTGTTTCAAGAAAGCATCTTCTATCATCAAGGACTCTCACCACCCAGGCCATGCCCTCTTCTCACTTCTACCATCAGGAAGGAGGTTCAGGAGCCTGAAGACGAACACCCAGTGGTACAAAAACAGTTTCTTCCCCTCCACCATCACTCTTCTGAATGGACAATGAACCACAGTCACTGCCTCACTTTTTTTATCTTCCTTTCCACCAGTTTAATTAGAAGCAGAATCAGAATTTAATGTATTGTTTTGCGACAGCATCACAGTACAAAAATTCATATAAACCACCTTACAGCAATAAATTTTTTAAAATGCACAAAAAGTAAGGCAGTCTCTTTTGTTCACTGATCATTCAGGAATCTGATGGCAGTGGGGAAGAAACTGACCTTGTGCCGCTGAGGGCTCGTCTTTAGGCAATTTTAATTGTCTTTTTAAATAATGTGTTTACAGAAATATTCTTAATAGCAATTTTTGCACCTATTATGTGCGATATTGCCACAAAACAACAAATGTTTTGATACATCTGCATGACAATAAACCTGATTCTGATTCCGAGTCTCCCACGCTGCGCAACACTGGGACTGATTTCACCAGCTTGTATTTCCTTTGCAGGTCCCTCTGGAGAAGCCATCCAGATTCACCACCAGACCCGTCAGCACATGGCAGAGCTTCAGGGCAGCAGCACACGGGACGCTGCACACTCCTCGGCAGAGCTGCTGGAGCTGGCTTACAACGAGGCCACGGGCAGGTGGGTGTGAGGGTTGAGCTGTGCTCTTGGGTGCCAGAGATTGCAGGAACTTTTTAAAAATATTTTATTTTGAGAATTTTCAATCAACGTGCAGTCAAAACAAAGAATAATCAAAAAGAAAAACATCAATATCTATAATATTAACAAACTAATACAAATATCAATCCGCATGATGATATTAAAGAAAATGAGAAAGAAGAAAATAATCAACATGTGATTCAATTACAAAGAAAGATAAATTCCAATAATACAAGAAAAATGCAAATCCAATGTCCATGTTGAACCAAAGGGAGATAAGAGAATAGAGAGATAAGAGAGAGAAAGTAGAACAGAATAAGAGGAACCCTCCCACCCCCCAAAAAAAATAAACAAGAAGAAAAAGTGAGAGAATAAGAAAAGGAAATGTTTGGCTTCATCCCAGATAAACCCCACTCTCATCGAGGGATACATGACCTGACTTGTCTCGAGTCCTCAGTGCTGTGACCACCAAGGTGGGGGGGGATTAACCCCAATGTACCTTGGGTATGAATTCCATGTTGTTGAAAATACATCCCTGTTTCTGAGGCTCTAGGGGATCTTCTCCAGGGGACACAGCGATGCATTTCTATCTAACAGCAGCTAAACCAAGTTGGGATTCAGATTTCCAAGTCCCTGCTATGCATTTTCTCGCCTCTGCTGAAGCAGCTTAACAAATTTTAATTGATATTTCGACAGCCCCATTTGAGGTCTTGCATCTTCTAAATTCCCCAATAAAAATAATTCAGGTACCTGATTGAATTCCAGTAATTTTGTTTTCCAGGAGATTCCCCAAATCTTCCCAGAAAGCCCTCACTTTAGGCCATGACTAGGATGAATGCAAGAAGCTACCTATTTCTTGACCACATCAAAGACATTGGTCTGATATTTCCAATTTGAATTTATGAAGCTTTTGCAGAGTAAGGTACAGCTGATGCAGGAAGTTATGTTGCACCAGCTGATATCCTTATATTAATCATGTTAGTCATGCTGTCCCGACATAAGTGGGACCAGCAAAATGAATCAGTTTCTATACCCAAATCTGATTCCCATCCTTGTCTTCATGTATCAAGCCCGCCTGAAGTAAGGAATACATTTTTGAAATAAATGTTTTTGTGCTCCCCTTTGGAACCAGAGTCTCTATTTCGCTACGCTGCGATAAGGTTAGTACTGGATGTAATTTGTCCCATAAATAAGATCTTAACTGAAATGACAACAGAAAAAAGATGTATTTAAAACTCCATTTCTATTCCTAATTTGCTCAAATGTCATAAATTGTCCCTGCTCTTAACAATTCTTTATACACATGACCCCTCTCTGGGACCAAGTGTCCAGGATTTTATCAATCATTAATGGAATTAACATATTTTGAGTTTTAGGTGAAAGACCCCCCCCCCATCCCTAATTTGACCATTAATTTTATTTCATATTGTAATTATATGATTTAATAGTGGGGGAGGGTTCTTTAGGGCCAGATAATAATTTATAATTCCATTTATATATAAGGTTTTCGGCTATTCTCTCACCAAACTTATGCAACTCCAATTTTACCCATGAAGACTTGTTTCCTCCGTCATAGAGAGAGGTGACAAACTTCAATTGGGTTTCCCCAAAAATATTTATTGAAATCCGGGAGCGTTAATCGTCCCAATTCATAATTCCAATTTAATTTATGAATAGAGACTCTGGAAAGATTGCAGGAACATTTCAGAGTGGTCTTTGAACATCACCATTGTTCGCTCTCTCTTTGTGGTTCCCATTGATCCCTTCCTCTCTTCCCCCCCTCACCCTCCCACTTACCCTTCTCCCTCCCTCTCCCACCTCGCCCTCGTCCCCCTCGCCCTCTCTCTCCCCCCTTGCCCTCCCTCACCGCCTCACCCTCCCGCTCTCCCCCTTGCCTACCCTCTCTTCCCCCTCGCCCTCCCGCTCTCCCCTCACCCTCCCTCTCTCCCCCTCCTCCCTCACCTCCCCTTTGTCCCCTGTCCCGTTGAAAATCCTCAGCTTCCCTTTGAATCCTCTGCCCACCTCCTGAACCTTCTGTGCACCTGCCCCCTTGCCTGCCCACTTCCCCCACTCACCCTCCCTTACCCCTCAAGCCAGTGCCTCCATACTCCTCTTTCAATACTCCTTTTCTCTTTCCAGTCAGCCCCAATACTCAATGGGCCGAAAGGTCAATTGTGAGCACAGCTCTGATAATATCCATCACTCCCCACTTCTCCCATTTCTCTTGTGCCCACACTTGCCCACTTCATCCCTTTCTCTCCCCCCCCCACCCCCCAATCATGCTCCCTCCATCCTCTCTTCTACACTGCTCTCCCCCTCCTTCTGGCCTCTTCTTCAGGCCTTCCTGATCACGTTGGGGAGTGAAGACCAGTTTCCTCTGCCCCTTAGGCTGCAGTTTGTCCTCTGTCATGATGCTCTAAGCCCACTTTGGATGTCAGTGAGTCTGTGATCTCTGTCCACTCTTCAGCTACCTCTGAGTGTTGCATGAGTGTCAGCGAACAGCAGGTTCAGAAAATGAAATTAAGGAATGTCAAAGAAGTGCCGGCTCTGAGTGCTTTTGTTGAGTGTTCCTGCTGCTTACCTTCTTTCTTGCTTCCAGGCGGGGTGCAGGCCGACAGGCTCTCGACAACGTGTCCTTCCTGGGCTGTACAGGAGCCGATGAGTTTGCCAGCAGCCCAGCCAGCAGTCACAGCGCAGGTGAAAAAACACTGGGCACCCTCCCGATATTACACATGTCTGTTCGAGAATCAATCTTCAGCATGCTTATCATGAGCTGATATCAAGGGTGCAGTTTAGAGAGCAGATTTGCCCCATTCTGTTTTCCTACCAGCCCAACAATCTCTGCAACAGAGCATGTGGTCCATGGTCAGAAGAGTGTGCATTTATAAGATAGTGTACAGGTCAGATCAGCCTGCATTTATAACCAAGTATACCGCTCTGAACAATCTGTATTTGGTCCATAGTACAGAAACATTGGACCATGGATCAAAATGGTGGGTCAAAACAAGATGCATTTATATCATTGTATATAGGTTAAAATGCTGTTCGTTAATGCCTGTCCCGCATCGGACTGGTCAGCCACAAACGAGCCTGCAGCTGACGTGGACTTTTTACCCCCTCCATAAATCTTCGTCCGCGAAGCCAAGCCAAAGAGAGAAGAATGTTGCAGTATTGTTCAACATAGTGTGCAATTGGAATACAAGTTAAAGTAGTGTGATTTTATTCCGTAGTACATGGGTCAGAAAAGCCTGCATTTGGTACTATGTACGCATATCTAAACAGCATGAAAATATGCAGGTCAAAACAGGATTCACTTGTGTTGTTGTGCACAACTTAAATCAGTGTACGTTATTACTGAAGAACACCGGTCAAAACATTTAAATTTTTGAGTTACAGCATGGAAATAGGCCCTTCCCACCCACAAGCCCGTGCCGCCCAAATGCAGGTTTCCAAGGGTGCGAGGAAACACAGCATCTGGAAGAAACCTACGCAGACACTGGGAGATCTCCTTACAGACAGTGCCAGATCCGAACCCGTGTTGCTGGCACTGTAAAAGTGTTGCACTAACTGCTACACATTGCTACACATTGTGCATTTATACCTTGGTACACAGGGTCATAGCAGTGTGTGTGGTACACCATAGCCCTGTGCATTAATAAGATAACTCACACCAATTCACTGAGAGTTGACGAATCTCTCTCTCCTCTTTCTTCTCTCTCCCCTCTCCCAAGCATTGCAGCAGATTTAATATGTGACATTATGACTGAGGATTACAAGAGGAAAGATGACTTGGGATCTTTAACTGAATACAAGCTCTTGCAGAGATGGCAAATAGGATCATTTGACCTGTCCATGAAACTTGTTTGGGGGCTTTGGATGTGGACTGATGTGCCTTGATGTTTCAGAAGGCCATGAGTCTTCAGGTTTTGCCAATTCTCCATGATTGAGTTTTTGGAAATGAAGTGTTTTTGGTCCCTGTCACAGCCTTGGCTGCTGGTCAGCTGACTGAGAAGTGGTTGGTTGCTGTGGGCCTTTGCACTTTATTGTACACCTGTGCTTGCCCCGGCAGCCTCTGCACCTCTGATCAGAGGATAGCCTATCACAAGATTTCTGTTCTTGTTGCAGGGACTCCTCTGAACCAGGTGTCGTGCTCTGAGAACTCCTCCACAGGCCGTGATCCAAGTGAGTCGTGGATGAAACCAAGCTGAGAGGGACAGACTAGGCAAAAGATGGCAATGTGGGGGTCAAGGAGAAGGGAATGGCAGAGAGAACTGAGAGTTGGAGGACTGTCCCACTGAGGAACTGTGTTGAATTTTCTCCATTTATTTGGAGAACCCACCCCTTGTTTTTTTCCTTGCTTGTCTTTTGCTCATACCTTGCCTAAGGGCTCATGACAGATACATTGATTAACCCTTTGTTTCATACAGATGCTGAGTTTGTCCAGCATTTTTGTGTATCATTGATCACATCTGATGACAGAATCTCTGCTCTTCAGTTCCACACCTCTTTGGGACTTCACTGATAGATTCTAAGACTCACTTGTTTCCTACGCACTTAATTTTGTTTATCTGACATAGGCCAAATTCCACTTCAGCTTATCCAAAGCCAGGCACAAGCTAGTGAGACAACCGGGGCATTGGCAAGGGAGGGCCTGATCCAAAACTTGAAATCCATCTCATTCATTTTCACTTTATAAATGAATTCTGATCCAATGGCTTTTGTCTTGACCCAATAAATGAAGACACATTGCATCCCTAAACCATGCAGTTAAGTGTCAGAGTGCAACTCAGACCAAGACTGAGTTGGCTCAGCAACCTTGAAATCTACTCCGCCTGGAACTTAAGCCATACTTCCCACTGGGTCACGTGTCAGATATTCCACCCCAAGAATGGAACATTGTGGACGAAACTGGGAAACAAAAATAAGTGACCCAAGTGGGAAATTTCTCAATTAGTTTTATTTCACTCATGAATGTCATGTCTGCTCAGATTCTACTTGGTATTTTGTTTACGGGTTTTTTTTTGGTTGATTTTCTAATGTCACTAAAAATCTTGTGTGCTGCTTCTAATAACCTTTCTGCTGGCAGAGCAGAGCCTGCTCACTAGTCTTCTGGCTCCAGGCACTGCCTGATGTGGCAGAGGAATGAGGTGGTGGCAGTAGAGAGAGCGTAGAAGAGATTCACTAAGGCGGTACGTGGAATGGAGGGCTTTAGCCACAAGGAGAGATGGGATTGCGTTCACTGGAATGCAGGAAGCTGCAGGTGACCCTGTGGAGTTTTATAATATTGTGAGGAGCAGAGATAATCTGTCCCCCAGGGTAGAGGAGCCTTAAACCTGACGGAAAAGGTTAAATATATTTTGACACGCATCACAGTATCAGGCCCTTTTGGCTCACGAACCCGTGCTGCCCAATTACACCCAATTGACCTACAATCGAACAATGGGAGAAAACCAGAGCACCTGGGGAAAACCCACGCGAACACCAGAAGAACATACAAACTCCCTATAGACAGTGCAGGATTTGAACCCTGGTCCCAATCGCTGGTGCTGTAACAGCATTGCACTAAACACTGTGCTAGCCGCCATGATGCTGCCCTAAGGTGAGAGTGGAGCAGATCTAAGAGACAAGGTTTTTTTTAAAAAAAACACAGAAGATGGTGGGGATATGTAATGAGCTGCAGGAAAAAGTGGTTGATGCATGTACAATTAGTGTTTGAAGGACATTTGGATAAGTACATGAACAGGGAAGGTTTAGATCAGTGGTTCTCAACCTTTTTTCCACTCATATACCACCTGGAAGTGATCCCTTTCTAACCTACAGCATAAAAGCAGGTGGTAGATGAGATGAGGGTAGATAGGCATCTGGGTTAGCATCGACATGCCAGGCCAAAGGGCCTGTTTCTGTGTTGTACACCTCTATAAATCTGACTCTAGTTGTCCCAGAGTTGTGCTCTGACTAGGGTAGTGTCAGGAGTGGAGCTTAAAGCTCGGCATGAGTTGTAGTTATTTACTGGGGGTGATCACAAAGCCATGCAGATGGAGAAAGGAGATCAGGCAGACCCCAGTCCCTGCCTGCTGTCCGGGGAATTGATAAGCTTCCTTCCTCCCAAAATGTTTGTGGCATTGGAAGGGGGTCATCTGGTCTATTGAGGCTCTGCAATCCATTCTCCCACCCTCTCCTCAAAGTCCTCTGCATATTTTGATGTCAGTTGCTGCATTTAACAGTTGGATCTGCCTGCCCTTGGTGAATGCAACCCAGCTCAACACCACCTTCTATACAAATGAATGCTCCTTCCTTGGGTCCTCTGGCAACCACTATCATTCTACATCCTCAACCTTTCCAGCAATGGAAACATTTCTATCTACTCTGTCTGTCCCCTGCATGGTTATAAACTCTCCCAGATTCCCCTGCAGCACTTGTTTTTAGGGAATTTTTTTGGACCCTCTCCAAGTATGTGGCACCCAGGATTCAACACAATGTTCTATGGAAATGTTTTATTATAGTTACTTCTTTGCTCTTTGCCTTGATACCTCTATTTGTAAATCCCAGGATCATGTCTACATTTAATCATTTTCATTGTTTTGCTCTGCTCCTCCCATTGTCCTATTATTCCCCTGTTGGAAGCACATACTGTATTGCCTCTTCCTGTCTCCATATTCTCAGTGTTAAAATTCACCTGCTGCTGCCCAACCATCCCTCCAGCTAATCTGTACCTCCTTGGAATCTTTAACTCTCCTCACAGCTCACTTTACCTTCAACTGTTATTTGCAAATTAAGAATTTTGTTTTCATTATATTTGTCTTAAATTTTAGAGATACAGGCAGTCCCCGAGTTAAAAACTAGTTCCGTTACCTTGGTCTGTCTTTAACTTGAATTTGTATGCAAGTTAGAACATGTACTTAAGTCCTTATTTAGCGTCTGTTTACCTTAATATATAGCATATATTTTTTTTTACCTTCCTATGCATGTGAAACACTTAAGAAACACTTCCAAATACACTACAACATCTTAAACATAATAATACAGTACATAATTGGATGATGTAGGAGAAGATGATGGAGAGATGGCTACTGTTGGAGAGATGGACCTCGGACTGGAGAGTCAGAATGATCGTTTTCCTTGATGCATCACCAGCACTTGCATTGGATTTATGCTTTGGCGGCATAGTTGTTACTCTGTTATTTTGCGTGTACAGTAGAGCAGTTTCAGGGCTTTTCCCCCGGTAGATGTGGTACAGTAAAAATGGAGTTCAGGTGCATTAGGATTTTTGCCATGTGAAACTTGGAGGTGGAATCAGCTGCAAAGGAGCTTGTGTTCATTTCTAGCTGCCTTTAACCTAAGGAAGCAGAAAAAAAATTACCAAACTGTTGGTTCACAAGTCACTTGTAAATCAGACAAAATAAGAGCATACAGTACTGTACAGGTGCGATGTTCAAATCCATACTTTTCAATTTTGAAATTGTCCGGTGCTTGCAATATGCACTATTCTCTCGTGATGCTGGGCGATGGCAGCGTTGCACGAGAGTATCATACAGCATATTCTCTCATGATGCTGACTCAACCACGTTTGAACCAATTGAGAGCATTCTACTTCCTGCTGGCTTGTTCATAAATTGGATGCTTTTAACCTGGGGACTGCCTGTATAGCACAGTAACGAGCTCTTCCAGCACATGACCTTGTGCTCCCCCCACCAAAAATACACAAAGTAACCAATAAACCCTGTACATTTTTTTTGGAGGGACCCAGAGTAAACAGTCAAGGGGAGAACAGACAAACTCCTTACAGACAGTGATGAATTTGAACCATAGCCACAGATGCTGCAATAGTGTTGCGCTGAATGGTGTACTAACCTACCACTCTTACTTAGTAATCAATTCCAAAATAAATATTGATTCCAAAACTGACTTTTGTAACTCCACTCAACTTTTTCCACCCTTTTGGTAGTTGGAAGGGGGTGGGTGTGAAGAAAAATCATTCATTGCTATTGTTTCCTGTTAATTGGGCGACTTCAGACACAAGCACAAAATAGATTCAGGAATTGCCCATTCAGTTCCTGTTGGCTGCATCTCTATTTGGTAAGATAATTGCTAATCTTTGATCTTCGCACCTCTCCTTGATTCCCTTAATAATTAGAAGTCTATCACTCTCTTCTGCCAAAGTACCTTTTATTCCATGGTTTTCGATATTGCAAGCCGATTTTGTGACGCATCAAATTTCTTTTGCGCCCATTTCCCTCATTCATCCCCACTGTTACTGCAACATTAAACTCCTCTTGTGTTAGTTTGAAATGATTGGCCTTCAAAACTTTAATGCTGCCTTTGCCCAATCAATCCAAACTAATCCGAGTTATGTAGTGAAACAAGACAGTCTGCAGAGGCTGTGATTGTAGTAAAAACACAGAAATGCTGGAGGAACTCAGCTGGTCTCACAGAGGTAAAGATATATTACCAACATTTAGAGCCTGAGCCCTACAAGGTATTTTTAGTCTTAATTATATCCCCGATTTCTAGAATTTTTCCACCAGGTTTAGATGGGTAGTTACTGGGTTATCGCAATACCTTTGATTGTTCAAGGTAGTTTTCTGGAGGTACTTTGCTGAGTGGACAGGAGTGGAGATTCAGCCAAGTGTTGTGGGCAGCTCTGGCAATGGAACAAAAATGTCCAGTGAGAAAGCAACTTGAGAAAAAGGGAAAAGACTTCTCAAGGATAGAGCAGTGGGGCTGGACATTTGTAAATGTACAACAGGAAGCTAACTGTACAAAGAGTTGAGGATACAGATGACGTCTCAACCCCGGCATAAGTGGAGTTGTTTTTAACCTGAGTAGCGCTCTGTGTAACTACAATGTTTACAGTCAGCTGGTAGGGAGGAACGGGCAGGTCCCTTGTGCATTGATTTTAAAGCTTTAAAACACTTGTTCACCTAATACTGTTTGGCCTGCTGCAGTTGGAGAGACATCACACTGGAGTTGACTTCAGAAAGGCTTCCTCGCGACTCCTCATAACCCAGGAGGGGGTAAAGCTGTGTTTGCCAGCAGTGGCATCAGACACGGCAGGGATCTTGTGCTCTTTTTGATTTACTTCCCCACTTTTACATCTGCTCTTGTATTTTTGGTTTCCACATTCCTGTGCTGAGACTTGTGGCTGGTATGTAATTCCTCTCCTTTGTCTGTATTAGTGTGTTGGAGCGAATCCTCACTTTATCCAATGATTCCAGTGCTGCCAATTTTAACAATGGATGAAATATATAATCAAGACAATTGATTTCCCTTGTTTTGCAAGCTACCCATTTGATCTATGTGTTTAACGATTATGAGTATTAATTCTGTGTCAAGATTATTGCTGTCAAAATTTTGCATAACGTAAATGCATGTTAAATTTAAATATAATTATTTTTTAACAGCTAATTTTTATTTTTCTCTTTTCACTCTTTCTTTCTGCTCAATCAACGGCTTTATTTCCTGATCCACCCCTTCCCTTCCTCTCCTGGATCTCGGTGTCCAAATAATTCTCTGACGCTCTGAAGTTCTGATGCTGTCTGCTCCTCCTGTAGTGCCCAGTTTCTGTTGCACAGTGGGCGTTGACTGGAAATCTCTCACCACACCTGCCTGCTTGCCGCTCACCACAGACTACTTCCCAGATCGACAAAGCTTGCAGAATGACTACACGGAAGGCAACTATGACCTCCTCCCAGAGACTGACGTCGAAAGGTATGGAGTGCATTTTTCCCCTCATTTAAATTTGACTTTGGAGTCACTGCTGCAGGCAGGTTGAAAGTGCCAAGACATTGGGTGGGATGTGGTAATAAGAACAGTATAGGTGGGGAGAGTGAGAAAGGGGATGAGTTGATGGCCTAGATGTTGCAGTTACTCTCGGCGATTACCATGTCTACATAGCAGCAGGCATCTTCGTAACCTGAGTGTACAAAGGCCCACTCCTTGGAATCCTGATGCTTGTTACTAAGTGGGTATCAGCATTGTAGTTTCAAGTTGATGCATCAGCAATTTGATTTTAGAATGAGAAACTTGCACCAAAGAAGCCATTTGGTCCACTACATCATAGCACATTACACCACAATGTGGACACTTTAGCCCACGATGTTGTGTCAATCTATGTAAACCTGCCCCACCAAAATCTAATCCTTCTCTACCTCACATCCAGAGCCCTCTATTTTCCTTACATCCACGTACCTGTCTAAGAGCCTTTTGAATGTCTCTGCCACCAACCCCCAGCAATCCATTTACCACTCTCTGTGTAAATAAAAGTACATCTGACATCTCCCCTAAACTTTCCCCCAATCACCTTAAATACACGTCCTCCAGCAAGTACTATTACTATTTGCATCAGTAGGGTGGGAGGAGTCATCTTGTCCCAGAAGTTGAATTAGATTATTTATGTACCAAGATATAGTGAAAACACTTTGCTTTGCATGCTATCCAGGGAAGTTAAGCCATACCTGTACAATAGGTAGAGCAAAGGTGCAGGGTGTAGTGTTACTGGAAGTCAAAGAGTGCAAGGTTTAGAGTTAAACAGTTCAGGGGCGTCATCTTTGGCCCAGGGGAGGTCCATTCAGGAGTCTGACAACAAACAGCAAGAGAGAAACTATCCTTGAATCTCAAGGCTTGTGTTTACAAGCTCATGTGTTTGCTACCCAAAGGAATGGGGGAAGAGAGGGTCCCAGACATCCAACTAGTTTGATGGCAATAGAACTCAAGTACATCACAATGATGTGTTCAGACACCCAGTGATGCCAGAGACATAATGTGAATCATGGCATCAGTTTGTTTTCTGTATTACTGCTCAGCATGGTGGGCCAAAGGGCCTGTTTCCATGCTCTATGGCTCTGTATTGAATCATAGACAGTAGGGGCAGAAGGCCATTCAGCCCTTCGAGCCTGCACCATCATTCAGTATGATCATAGCTGATTATGTGACCTCAAAACCTTATTCCTGCTTTCTATCCACACCCTTTGATCCCTTTGGCCATTAGGACCACATCCTGTTGAATATTTCAACAAACTGGCCTCAACAACTTTCTGTGGCAGGGAGTTCCACAGGCTCACAACTCTCTTGAGTGAAGAAATTTCTCCTCATCTCAGTCCTGAATGGCTTCTCCCTGATCATTAGACTGTTCTGGGCTTTCCCCAACATCAGGAGCATTTTCCCTGCTTTTAATCTGTCTGGTTCTGTCAAAGTGTTACATGCATCAATGAGATCCCTTCTAGTTCTTCTGGATCCCAGTGAGTTTAACCTTGGTCTGTCCAGTCGTTCATCGTGCATCAGTCCTGCCATCCCAGGAGTCAGTCTGGTGGGCCTTCTCTGTGCTCCCTCAATCACAAGGATGTCTTTCCTCAGATCAGGAGGCCAAAACTGTACACAATAATCCAGGTGTGGCTTGACCTAGGCCCTGTAAAACTACAGTTCAATATTCTTGCTTCTGTGTTCAAAACCTTTCACAATAAAGGTTCTCATGGGAAGGGCTCGTGGGAAGCTGAGGAAGAAACTGCAGAGGCCCTTGCAGTTCTGGTCTGGAAGGATGCGGACGCAGTAACGAGGTTGCAGAGGCGATTTACAAGGATGCTGCCTGGATTGGAGAGCAAGCCTCATGAGCATTCTTTGGGTGAACTTCGTCTTTTCTCCTTAGTGTCAGAAGATGAGGGTGGCATGTTAGAAGTGTACAAGATGATGAGAGGCATTGATTGTGTGGATGGCCAGATGCTTTTTCCCAGGACTAAAATGACTAACACAAAGGGGTGTAGCCTTAAGGTGCTTGGGGAAAAAGTACAGGGGGATGCAAGAGGCAGGTTTTTCCACACAGAGAGTGGTGGGTGCATGGAATGTGCTGCCAGTAACAGTGGTGGAAGCAGGTACAATAAGATCTTTGAAGAGGCCATTAGATAGGTCCATGGACCTGAGTAAAAGAGGGTTATGTAGCGGGGAAATTCTAGGCAGTTGTTAGAATGGGTTATTAGGTCGACACAACACTGTGGGCTGAAGGGCCTGTGCAGTGCTGTAGATTTCTGTGTTCTGTATCTTTGGCCTTAATGAAATGCCAGAAAACTGGAGGGTTGCTATTATTGTGCCTTTATTTAAAAGGGCAGCAAGGAGAAGCCGGGTAACTGCCAGCCAGTGAACCTGACATCAGTGGTGGGAAAATAGCTGGAGGGGATTCTAAAGGAAAGGATCTACCTGCGTTTCGATAGTCAGGATCCGATTTGAGGTGCTCAGCATGAATTTGTGCATGGCAGATCTTGTTACAAAAGTGGTAGAGTTTTTAGAGGTGACAAAGGCAGTTGTACATTTGCATTTTAGCAAGGCCTTTGATAAAGCCCCATGTAGCAGGTTAGTCTGGATGGTTACATGAGCTGGCCTATTGGATTCCAAAATGGCTCACGGATCCCTCCGTCCCCTCTCCTCCAAGACGCCATCACCTTCTCTTCCTTCTCCTATCAGACAGCTACCCTTGGCCCTCAACCTGTCACTCTTCAGTTTCTACCCTCTTACCTGTGACCTCTCGCCTGTGTTCCTTCCCCCCCCCCCCCACCCCTACAATCTTTTTTTATTCAGATGCCTGCCTGTTTTTGCTGACATCTGACAAAGGACCCAAGCCCAGAACTTTGGCTTCCTTTTACTTCCTATGGATGCTGCATGACCTGCTGATTTGTAGGTTGCATAAAGGGAAGGAGGCAGCGAGTCGATGTGGAAGGATGTTTGTCTGTATCCACTAGTGCGTCACAGGGTCACGACCACTCATGTTGTCATCTTTATGAATGATTTGCATGGCAGTACTATTAAGATGATTTGTAAATTTGCAAATGACATTGGTGGACAGAAAAAGAAGGTATCTAGGTTTACAGGATCTGGATCAGTTGGGAAGGTGGGCCAAAGGATGGCAAATGGAATGTCGTCAAGTGTGAGGTGTTGCACCTTTGGGAGGTGAAACCAGCTTAGGACTTAAACAGTGAACGGCCCCTGGAGACTCTCATAGAACAGAGAGGGACCTTGGGGTACAGGGACATAATTCCTTGAAAGTGTCAACTCAGGTGGATGAGGTGGTGAAGGAGATGTTGGTTTCATTCGGTGGGGTATGGAGTACAAAAGTTTGGACCACGTGATTCAGCCATACATGGTGTAATGGGAGTACAGTGTGCAGTTCTAGGCACCCAGCTGTAGGAGGTTGGGTCGACATTCCCTGCAGCAAAGGAATCCAAGGGAAGAATTTATGAGGGGCATATATAAAGTTAATGCTCTGTTTTTGTTTTGTTTTCCCCCCCCCACCCCCCCAGGTTATATGATTGTAGAACCGGAGGATATAGGTTTAAGGTGAGAGGGGAGAGATTTAGGAGGGACCTGAGCTGCCAGAGGAAACTGCAGAAACAGACACAATTACAGCATTCAAGCAATATTTGGACAGATTTATGGATAGGAGGGATCTAGAGGGATGTGGAGAAAATGCAGGCAAATCTGACTAACCCAGAATGTCAGCATGGACTAGTTGGGCCGAACTGCCTGTTCTATGCTGTATGATTGTGACTATAAAGAGCAGCGTCCCATTTGTTTATTCTATGCCTACATTCCAACATTTAATAAAATGTTATATACCACCATGATGCTCAAATGGATCAGGTTAAAACTTGACTGAATTTGTTAGGCACTCTATGCTGGAGCCTCCTGTGCCCCTTAACAAGGAGGAGTGTAGCCATTAGTCACGGAAATGAGATGTTGCAAATAGTGCGGGACATTGGGATGTGGTAGAAATCACAGAGGCCTCATTGAAGGAGGAGCTGAGCTTATGGAATGGAAGGCATTTCATCAGCCACGGAAGATTAGCATGTGAAGAAACTCACAAATTGAGTTCCATAGCTTGGATTCCAATGCCAGTCACCTCCCCATTCATGTGAGAGATACTATTTATAGTCATGTAATAAAACAGAAATGTAAATTTACTTGAAATTGTCTTAGTCTGCAGACAGAGATTTTCCATTTGCATTAGCATTGCCCAGCCCCCCTTACAGTCAGAGAAAGAGAAGCAGGAGAGAGGCTCTCCAGCCGCTCAGAACTCCAGTTCAAACCATCGGCAACCCGAGACCAGATCCAAACCTCCGTCGTGATGAGCAAGCAGTCAGACTCAAATGGTCTGCTTTGCGCTGCAATTGCCATTGAAGTTGCTTGAGCAGGAACATCTGGGAAGTCACGTGATGGAGTAGTGGCCGGTCAGGGAACTCCAGCCCTCTCCGGAAAAGTTTTAAAAAAAACACACAAAACACAAAGGCACAAACGTAAAAATTAAAACAAAGTGAAAGTAAAGGTGGGAAGAAAATGGCAGCGAAGAAAGAAAAGTTGAAAGCAATGGGAAGAAGAGAAGAAGAAAGAACGTCGGAAGAAGAAGGTGAAGGCCTTACCTGTCCGAGGAGGCCCGCCGCAGAGAGAGAAGCCCGCTCCCTAAGGTCAGTTGAAGTCCCGAGCTCGGGACTACAAAAATGGCTCACGGAGCCAAGTAAAAGTGCGCAACTGCGCATGCGCAAGAAAAAAAAACACTGACGGGAGGGGGGACCAGCTGAGGAGTCGATCTCCACAGCTGAGAATGACAGCTGCAACACAACAACAGGAAGAGAACATAGAAAACAATGAGAACAAGAAAGAAGAGAGTAAAAAGAAAACAAGGAAATAACATGACCAAACCAAAGGAAGAAGAAGAAGAACATAGAGAAATGGAAGAAGAAGGGAAAGGCAAGACAATGGATATATATATATTTTTTAAAGAATGTATGGAATCAGTAAAAGAATGGCAATTACAAGAATTTAGTGAAATAAAAAGAAGAATTAAAAGTGCAGAAGAAAAAATGAATAGATTAGAGATGGTCATGTCGGATATAGGAAAAAGAGTGGACAAGGTGGAAGAACGAGAAACAGCCGTAGAAATGGAAGTAGAGGACTTAAAAAAGAAATTAGAAGAATCTAATAAAAAAGTTAGAGACACAAGAGCTGTTAGCTCAGAAGATAGATATAATGGAAAATTATAATAGAAGAAATAATATAAAGATAGTGGGCCTTAAGGAAGATGAAGAAGGCAAGAATATGAGAGAATTTATACGATTGGATCCCCAGGGTCCTAGGAAGACCAGAATTACAGGAAGAAATGGAAATAGAAAGGGCACATAGAACATTAGCCCCGAAACCACAGCCACAACAAAAACCAAGATCCATTTTAGTAAAATTCTTAAGATATACAACAAGAGAAAATATATTGGAGAAAGCAATGAAGAAAATAAGAGAAGACAAAAAGCCACTGGAATACAAAGGTCAAAAAAAATTTTTCTATCCAGACATAAGTTTTGGACTCCTGAAGAAGAGAAAGGAGTTTAATACAGCAAAAGCGATCCTATGGAAAAAAGGATATAAATTTATGCTAAAGTACCCAGTGGTACTTAAAATAGTTATTCCAGGGCAACAAAACAGACTATTCTCGGATCCGGAGGAAGCACGAAAATTTGCAGAACAACTACAAAACAGGCAGAGAGAATGAAGACATGTAACGAGAGTAAAAATGACCACGAACTATATATATGTGTGTGTGTGTGTGTATGTATATATGTGTGTACATGAGTGTATCCGTATTTAAAGGAAAATATATAGAGTATAGATAAGAATTAATAAGGGAAAGAAAGGGAAGAGAGGAAGTAAGGAGGGAATTAAGAGAGTGACCTTTGTTATATATGAAAATTGAAATCTTTTCTGGGGGGGCTGGGTGGGGAGGAGTTACGGTCACTGCGAAATCAGTTGACGCTTGCGAGTGAATTCGCAAATCCAAATGGAGAGGGGAGATGTGGTTGCCCGACAAGGGATAAAGGGCAACTCAGGAAGGGGAGGGGATAGTGGGGTTAAAGAAATTTTAGATAGGAGAATAAGGGAAATGTTTGATGTTTTAGAAATGTTGTCTTATAAAGTGTTCAAAACAAGAAAGCAGAAATGGATAAGAAGGAAAGGTGATGATGAGGAAACGGAAAGGAAAGATAAACAAAGTATGAAATGGCTACGTTGAACTATATGACTTTAAATATTAACGGAATACATAACCAAATCAAAAGGAAGAAATTGCTAAATTTACTGAAAAAAGAAGTTGCTTGAGCAGACCAGCTGGGCCATGACACTGAAGACCTGAGAATGGACACTGAAGAAAAGTCTGAGGCCAGAGTTCTCATGCTTTGAGAGCTGCTGCTGATGAGCCAGAAGCACCCGTTCATTCCAGCAGGTGGCAGTGTTTTACTGTACTTTTACCCAACTCTGGCAGCAAGGATTGGAATTGTAATTTTCACTTTAAAGTTGCAAGCAGTCTTTGTAACTTCCCTTCTACTCTCATGGTGCAGTTGTCTGAGGCATTGGTGAGGCACCATTTGGACGATTTTGGTCACTGTGCTCTCAGAAAGATGTTGCCAAGCTGAGGAAGGTGCAGAGCAGATTTATGAGGATTATGCCAGGTCTCAGGGGGACATAGGTGAGGGGGGGGGAGGGGGAAGATTTAACATAAACCTAAGGGATTACTTTTCACACAGAGGGTGGTAGGTGTGTGGAACGGGCTGTCAGAAGAGGTGGTTGAGGCAGGTACTGTTGCAATGATTGAGAAGCATTTGTACAGTTGCACAGATTGGAAGGGTTTAGAGGGATATGGGCCAAAGGTGGGACGAGTGAGGGTTGATGTGGGCAGGTTGGGCCAAAGGGCCTTTTTCCACGCTGTGTGATGTTGCGCCTCATTTGTGTTTGCTTTGGACGTGTCTATCAGTGCCACCCTTGGTCTGGATTTTGTCTGCTGGCTTCTCTGTGACATACTGCGTGGATAACATCAGGTCCAAGCAACACTTGTCTCCCGAAATACTGTTCAATTAAGGGAAGTACAGTTAGGACAATGTTATTACGACGCCAGTGACTTGGGATCGAATCTACCACTGTCTGCTTCCTCTGGGCAGTCCGGTTTCTTCCAAAGATGTGTGGGGTTAATAGGTTAATTGGTCACATGGGTGTATTTGGGCAGCACGGACTCAAGGGCTGGAATGGCCTGTTACCGTGCTGTATCTCCAAATTAAATGAAGTCACCAAATGCCTTGCAGAAGCTCGAACTAGCTATTATCAATATACCTTCACTGTGTTGGTGAGAGCAGCTGGGTTGCCCTGACTGCATGCCAGTGGTCATCCTTTAGGATGCCCTGAGGTGACTGGAACTAAGCATCAACTGAGAGCCTCCAGCGTTGGTGAGTGTGTGGCCTCTCCTGCACAATGCGCACCGCGAGGGTTTGGACACTCGCGTAGCATCTGTCGTTCTGGGCTGGATCCAGACCATCGAACCCGACGTGAGCCTCTCCTGGAGAGCAAGGATTCAAAGCTCCAAGGTTCGTTCACCTGCTTTGCTTGCCTCCAGGGAAGGCTGACTATATCACCGGAGCAACCTCGCAGGCCAGCTGGGATCGCAGCCGGGTCAGGGTGGCTGGGGCTCACTGTAGTCACTCAGTTCCATCTCAGTACCTTCACACTGAGAGCAGTTTGTGGCCCTGTCTGTTGGAGATGCATTGGCACTGGGGGAAGTGGGTTGAGGTGTACAACATGTTAGTAGGCCCTTCTGTCCATCACCTCCATGCTGACCCTGTTTGTCCATCTGCTCTAATCCTGTTTAACTGCATTAGGTCTATATACTTTTGTGCCTTGTCTGTGCCTGTACTTGTCTGAAAGCCTCTTAAAAGTCGTGTTGCATCTCATTCTACTGCCTCCTCTAGCTAGGAGTTCCAGATATCTGTGTAAAAAATTTTTTAAATTCCCCTTATATCCTCTTTAAAGCTCCTTCCTCCCACCTGTTCCCTGAGCCCTTGTGTATTGATTCCCGACCACGGAGAGAGGCACAAAGTTCTTGCTGACCTTTACCCTCTGGTTGTTCCAGGAGAGACGAGGATGGGCCCATCATGTCCGCCCAGCAGGTGTTTGAGGAGTTCATTTGCCAGCGCCTCATGCAGGGGTACCAGATCATCGTGCAGCCAAAGAACAAGCTGTCCAGCACTGTGGTCCCGGCTCCCCTCAGCAGCAGTCCACTCTACAGTCGAGGTAAGGAGCCTGGCTGGACCCCGATGGTCTGGTGAAGGCGGTGGTCACTGAGCTGGTGCGGCAGCAGGACAGACACAGTCTCAGCTGATTCACTAACCTGTGGCAGCCTTTCTTTACAGGGCTGTCAATGTTTACCTGGGGGCAGGCATGTGAAGTGAGCCAAGCTCCTGCTTACTGAGCCCAATCACTGGGGGGTCATCAACTGAACGTGCAGGCGATGGATTGCCGTTTGGATGGGGTGTGGGAGTTGGCTTGCAATTGTATCTGTCCTGTCTCCACTAGGAAAGGAAGGCTCATTGGACAGGGAGATGGAGGTCCTTTGGCCCACGGACTCTGCATTCTCTGCTGACCACCTCTTTCATCTCATCCTGCTTTTCTCACCCTGCATTCTCCTCATCTGCCCCCCAGATTCTACCCCTCCTTCACACATAAGGGGCAAACTGCAACCCCGTGCAGCGCAGGCGGAGTTGATTGCAGCTCCGTGCGGCGCAGGCGGAGTTGATTGGAGCTGCGCACAACACTGGCCGAGTCGATCGCCTTCACCATCCAAAGGCAGTGATTCCTGTTCCCTCTTCGCTGCCCCTAAAGGCTCTGAATCCTTGTGCCTGGACCAAAGTCTGAGGACTGAAAGATGCCAGGCAGAGATGGACTGTGCTTTGTAATGTAAGCATTGTGGGAGAAAAGGTTACAGGGAGAAATCTGATCTTCTTCCCCCATCAGGTGGGAGTCTGACCATCACACCTACTGCCCCCTTCACTCCTCCCTGGGATCCAACAGTGCTTCGGTGACTACCTGGTTGATCACTTGTCACCCCTACCAACCGTAAAGCTAACACTTTGCGAGTTCATCTGATGGCAGCAGGGTTTGATCACTGGTTTTCTCCCCGTGTCTGCAGGCCTGGTCTCCAGGAACAAGCTGGAAGAAGAGGAGATCTCGTTCTGGCTGAGCATGGGGCGCACCTTCCACAAGGTCTGCTTGAAGAACAAGATGATCACTGTCACTCGCTACCTTCCTAAGTAAGTGAGGTGTGCCTGGTCCATCCTGACGTTTCCCTACTTGGTGTCTGGGCAGGTTTGGTCAAGAAACTGTACTTGCCTTCCTGCAGTGCGCGAACGTGCTGCATAAACTCAGCAGGTCACGATGCAGCCATATGAAGTAAACAATGTTTTTGGCCTGGGCCCTCGGTCAGGGATATGGAACAGCAGCAGGCACCTGAATAAAGTGTGTGGGGGGTGGGGAGTGGAGTAGAAGGAGGAGTGGGGAGGAAAGGGGCAAGGGGAGAATGACAGGCTAACAGGTAACAAGTTAGAGGTGGATACAGGTGGGAGGGGAGAAGAGGAAGAAGCTGAAAATCATGGGGGGGGAAGGGTAGCTCTCTGATAGGAGAGAGAAGGGGATGAGGAGCTGAATGGAGGGGGGGAAGAAAGGTAGGGAAACTCAGGGGGAGATGTTCAACAGAAAATGGACACGTCAATGTTAATGCTATCTGGTGGGAAACTGCCAAGACGGAATATTAGGAGCTGTTCTAATTTGCCATTTAAATGGCAAGCACAAGCAATCCGATACCTAGGGATCAGGTTAGATCATAACTTAAGCTACTTGTACAAACTAAATTATCAGCCACTAATAAATAAATTGCAGGAAGACTTAGAACATTGGAAAGAATTACCGATAATGTTGATAGGGAGGGTAAACTGCATTAAAATGAACATGATCCCAAGGATACAATACTTATTTCAATCACTGCCAATTCCCTTAACATGAAATTATTTAATGAACTAAAGAGAATAATAAGGAAATTCTTGTGGAAAAGGGGGAAACCGAGGGTGGCGTTAGATGAATTAACACAGAGGTATAACCAAGGTGGTTTGCAGTTACCAAACTTTAAAAATTATTATAGAGCTGCACAATTAAGGTATTTATCAGATTTTTACCAGACAAGGGAAAAACCAGACTGGACTAAGATAGAACTAGATAAAATAGGGGAAAAAATACCAGAACATATACTTTATAAGTGGGATGAAAAACTGGTGCAATATAAAAGCTCACCAGTATTGCATCATTTACTTAATATATGGAAAAAGATCCACTTAGAAAGGAAAAAAATGAATTAACAAATACCAAAATTGTTATTGACACAAAATGCACTAATCCCTTTTACAATAGATAACCTTTCCTTTAAAGAATGGGAGAGAAAAGGAATCAAATGAATAGAAAATTGTTTTTTGGGAAATAATTTATTAACATTTGAACATTATTAACATTGAAGTACAAATATGGAATAACTCATGGTACAATGTTTGCATATCATCAACTGAAAGCTTATTTAAAGGATAAATTGGGAAACAAACTGAGATTACCAGAAGGAAGCAGCTTTGAATATGTGATTACAGACACAATGATAATTAAAAGATTTATAATGAACGTACATTAAGCTGCAAGATAAGGAAAATGATGAAATAGGCTATAAACCTAAACAAAAGTGGGAAAAGGATTTAAACATAAGGTTAAAAAATGAAGCATTGGAAAAGTTATGTTCTGGAACTATGAAGAATATAATAAATACAAGGTTACGCATGATACAGTATAATTGGTTACACAGGTTATATATCATGCCTCAAAAGTTAAAAGAATGGGATCCAACATTATCAGATAGATGTTTTCACTGTAAGAAGGTAATGGGAACAATAGTACATGCAATTTGGGCTTGTGAGAAAGTGAAAATATTTTGGGAAGATCGAAATCAGATATTAAATAAAATAACTAAAAATAACATACCAAAAAATCCAGAGATCTTTCTTCTAAGTAACATAAGAAGTAAGGAATTAGGCCTCAAATTGAATAATGCGCAAAAAACATTTATTATGATAGCCTTAGCAGCAGCAAAAAAATGTGTAATGTCAACTTGGAAAATGGAAGAGAGCCTGAGAATACAGCAATGGTACATGGAAATGAATAAAGTATTCCATTGGAAAACAATAACATATAATTTACAAAAGAAAGTCACATTATTTGAACAAATTTGGGAACCATACGTGGAACATAACAGAGAGGGCTTACCTCGGACCTCCACCCTCTAAAATGATAAGAAGACAAAACGACTTGATTCAGTGTGTAAAAGTAGGTGACACATTTTTCTTATTTATTTTTCATTGTGTGAAGACATTGATTCATGGTTATATTGTATTGTATATGTTGAATATTTATTGGTTTTGGAGGGGGTGGGAAGAGGGTGGGGGGGTGAAAAAGGGAGAAAGTGCCACTGTGTGTATTTAATGAGAAACGTTTGTATATATTTTGGTTGATATGGTTCACAGTGTGAAAAATAAAACAATATTTTTTTTAAAAGCATGAATAGGGGACAGAGGTTTCATGATTGCATTGGATTGGTGGTGCACGCTCGAAGGGCTGAATGGCCTTCTGCTCCTATTTTCTGTGGAGCAGTGGGGAGGGCAGAGCCTGTCCCTAGCAGCAGCGTTCTGATTGTTGCTGTCTCTGTCTCTATCAGGTACCCCTATGAATCTGCTCAGATCCAGTACATTTACAATCTCTGTCCGCCACATTCCAGCACCGAGTTTGTGTCATGCTGGGTTGAGTTCTCCCATGAGTGTCTGGAGGAGTACAAGTGGAATTACTTGGATCAGTACATCTGCTCGTCAGGCTCTGAGGACTTCAGGTTTGTGTCTCCCTAACAACCCCCACCCACCCCCAGGCAGTGGCTTGCGGAACCCTGTGGGTCACCATTCCCATTCCCCAGCCTCCTAGACAGGGTGAGGACGCTAGCTCCCTCCACTGACATTGGTGGATCCCTGTGGTAGTCCTCACCCTGACAACCGAAGCAGATGTCATCCCTAGTTGACCTCAAACATTGAAAGTGGTTATAAATGGCCACCCCCTAAGCTTGAAAACGTCCAACAGAGTTGAGACTATAAGCCTCTAAATTGTCAGTGGGAATTAGACAGATACATAGGCAGATCACAGAAGGGTGTAAAAGCAATAAGGTAATCATTCATCTTTCCCAATGGGATTGCCAAGGAGATTAAATGGGGTGGAATTTGTAAAGAGCATCCAAGAGATGTCTGAAGCAGAAAGCCTACGAGGGATGGGCCTGTACTTGATCTTGTCTTAGGGACATGCAGGCGATTGAAGAGTCCGTGGTGGGGGGGGGGGGGTGGGCGGGAGGGGTGGGCGGGAGAATCCCTTTGGGGGCAGTGATCATAGTTCGGTAAATTTCAAGGTAATTATGCAGAAAGTTGGTCCTCGGGTTGGGAGCCCTAAACAGGGGGAAGCTGGACTTTGATCGTGAGACAGGACCTTGGGAAAGGCTACTGAGAGCAGCTGCTGGTGGGGAAACAACATGCGATCAGTGGGAGGTGTTTAGATCAAGGCAGGAGAGAGATCAGAGTCAGCATGTCCCTGTTAAGGTAAGAGGCAAAAAATAGTAAAATTAGAGAACGCTGGTTA